>NC_143257.1:84254276-84557306 GCF_984573655.1 Nuphar pumila
ACTACATGCATAACACAACACACCATGAATTGAAGATAATTACCACAAAATAAAAATCGACTTTAACTAAATATTAATCAACAAGGTAAACTACTGAAACAACTGGAATTTAATTGAAACTTTTCTACAACTGGCTAGACCCACTACAATCAAGAAAACAATGACTCGGTTTTTATACTTTTCTCAATAGACACAAAACACAAAACACAAAACGCCAAATGATTAACACAATATTTAGACAATCCTACAATGCTAAACTCGACCAGGACACCTTTTTTTAAAACTGTAAAATCAACACAAGGTGCAGGTACACAATTTGAAGTTGAAGATTGCACGCACTTCACGAAAACAAACTCTAATTCAACGATTATTGTAAAAACAAAGCACACGAAAATCCTAGACTAAAACCAACCTATATCTGTAATGAAATCAATTTAGAATCAACCTAAATGAGATCTGATAACCACGTTCTTCTGCAAAAACGACCAAAGGTCACAACTAAAATTAACCAAGATCGGCTAAAATGGATCTAGCCGATTTTGGATGTTCAATTGAAAACACCCTTGTAGGGTTGAACCCAACGACCAGAATAAATCAACTGGAGATTTTTAAATTGTTTTTGCTGTAAAAAGAACATCATAAAACATGCTGGACAGACTTGAAGAATCAGCTAGATGAGGATCTAGCCGATTTTCACGTTTTGGATGAAAAACGTTAGAAAGCAATACACGAACATAAAAACAATGAAACAAAACCTAGATCTAGCGTGTTGGTCTATGCACGAACTCTATACTAAGGTTGAAACACGAAAAACACAGCAAACACACAGAAAAGAAAACACGGAAAACAAGCAAACATGTTTTAGGCTTTATCTAGAAGAAAAGAGAGGAAAAGACCTACCTCAAGGGCGATCCGACGATCGTGGGGAAGAAGAGAGCGGACAATGTCCTTGATTTGACGTCCCGAACGGTTCGAGAATGCTGGAATATCATCACGAACAGTATTTCCACAGCTGCAACACGTTGGAGATCCACCGAAGATGGAACGAGTGCCGATTCGTGATCGGAGGGCTCAGAAAACCGGATGGAGGTAGGGTCGGCTCATCTTGTTGGGGTGTTGTGCACTTCCAAGCAAGATTAATGGTCTCCACCTCTGCTACACCTGCAAAAATACAGAAAATGGTGAGAAAACGCAGCAAGGAAGATAAAGAAGTGAATAGAGATGAAACAGGAGAAAGAAATATGCTTGATTTCCAATCATAAACCAATCTTCAATGCACAAATGGGATGGAATGAGAGGTTGGAAGGGGATGGAGCTAGATTCACTATAGAGGGCGCCAATCTCAATGCCAAAGACGCCTAGGGTTCTTCTAAAAAATATATTTATACTTTTTGGAATTTCAAAAACAAGGTTATAATACAATTTTTCACTAGGCGCCACTTTCTGAGGGGTTTTCTACAAAACTTTTTGAAATGGATATGGATATGTGTGTGGGTTGGATTTTGGGCTTTCTAAAGGTTGATCCAAGGTCCAAATAGCCTAATTGGGTCGGATATGGATCCGATCCACCTCGAAATTTGTACCCGAATGCTGAAATAGCCATAACTCTCTCATTTTAGCTCTGATTTCTCTGAAATTCGAACCATAACCCCTTACTATCAAAATGCATCTAAACATGGGTTTAAAACCTTAAACTCATTACAAAATGCATGAAAAAATTGTTAACATGATGTACATTTCATGCATCATCAAATACTTCCATGCTTGAATGTTTGTTAGTCCCTTAACAAACCCTAACTATGCTATGGAACAGAGACAAGAAATGCTAAACATGAATGCATAAAAACTAACTCACTTTCGTAGGAATCATGGTTGCATTTAGCATATGCAACAAGCCCTTTAAACCCCTAGCTTACACCAGTGGACGACTAAGGTCTCGTGAGGGTTTGCAGAGATGCTACCCACAAAAATCAATGAACTGCAGGAATGATTTTTCAAAAATATTAGGCAGTTAAGAAAATAGTTGAAACAAATATTTCATGTAATTGACATTTTCAAAAACAAATTCAGAAATCTTATGTCACCACAGTAAAAATTCTTTTTCCTTTACTTTTCTAACATTGTAGCTATTTTATGATTTTTCTCAAAAAGTCAAGTACTATCATGTTTTACTCATTTTTTCTCACTTGTATATTTTCTGCACAGTAATGCACACATATTCCTAAGCAATGAAATTTTTTTCTCATTCAGCACATTCTTTTTCTTTCTTTGGATTTTCAATTTTTCACCCTTTTTCAATTTTTCACTCTTGAGCATTCTTCTCACATGAGCACTATTTCGAATGTCCAGTTTTCGTGACCCGTGTAGCGAGCTTTAGGTCAGTGACTCCCAGGCCGGCCAACCTTAGGGCACTATATACAAAGTATCCCTCGGACTTAATTGCTCGAGTCACTAGACCTTCTATTCTAATAGTTTATGTATAGTCTTTCTCTCGTCATGTGCAATGTCTCTATCTCTTAAGCTTTCTATGCAGTCCATGTAACAAGCTTTCGAACCGGTGGCTCCCAAACCAGCTGGCTTTGGGGCACTAGGTGTAAAACACCCTTCAGATTCTACTTACTCGAACTACATAGGCCACAGATATCAACTAGACAAGAGGATGATCTCCTTCGTTATCCTTTTTGTCAAGAGACCCAAACACTTCATCTCATGTCTGAGTTCCACTACTAAGATTCACGAAGACATCAACAACTAAACGTAGCTCTATTCTTTTAAACTCATTTTTCTAAAACATCTTTCCATTGCTTATTTCTTTCACAAAACATATTGTGCATACTTATACTAAAGTGATTCAAAATTTTCTAACAATCAAATATTATCTTTTCTTTGAATTTTCTCATGAATAACTACTCTATTTGAATCAGTTCAGAAAAAAAAATTCATGGGGCTTAAAAATTTCTAACTTGTTAGATTATGCCAAAAACAATCATATATGCTACAAACTTGTTCTCAAATGCCTACTTTAGCTACCAGACATAAAAAAAATATTAGTGTGCATCTAAACCACCCCCCCATGCTTGAATGACATTGTCCCTAGTGGCATACAAAATATATAAAAATGTAATGCAAATGCACACTAAAAGACAATAAAATGAAAATGGGAGAAAGGATAGATACAACCTGATCTGCTCGAGCTTCTGAAGTTTAATTGCCTTTTGACTTTTTCATCTGATCAATGAATTCTTTGAAAGCTCTTCCCTGTACCTAGTAACTGATACACTAAGTGTTAGATTCATCCTGCATACATCAAAACAAATGTCAGTACATATGAAATGAAATACTAAATAAAGAAAAATACTGAAATGAAAAACAAACTAGTGTACATATGATACATCCCTCTGGTCGAATCCTCATGCCTTCGTGAGATGCACTATCTCACACTCACCATTCTGTAAGGAATCTGAAATGAAGGGCTTCAGTCTTTGCCCATTCACCTTGAATGTACCTTGGGTCATAGGATCGAATAATGTAACTGCTCCATGTGGAAACACTTCTTTCACGATGTACGGTCCTGTCCATCTCGATCTCAATTTCTCTGGAAATAAATGCAAAAGAGAATTGTATAGCCACACTTTATGCTCCGGCTCAAACACTTTTCTGACAATGTGCTTATCATAAAATGCTTTAGTGCGAGCTTTGTATAATTTGGCATTCTCATAAGCATCATTCCTGAGTTCCTCTAATTCTGAGAGCTACAGTGCTCTCGCTTTGCCAGCCTGGGCAAGGTCAAAATTCAGCTTCTTGATGGCCCAATACGCTCTATGCTCCAGCTCGACAGGAAGATGGCATGCTTTCCCGAATACAAGACGATACGAGGACATGCCAATGGGAGTCTTAAATGCAGTTCTATATGCCCAAAGTGCATCATCTAAGCGTTGGGACCAATCCTTGTGGTCCGGGCGAACTGTCTTCTCTAAAATCTGCTTAATCTCCCTATTTGACACCTCTACCTGTCCACTAGTCTTCGGATGATACGGCGTGGTGAATCTATGATTGACAGAATATCTTCTCAGCAGAGAAGCTATCTGTACATTCCTAAAATGTTTGCCACCATCGCTAATCATCGCACGTGGCACACCAAAACGACTAAAAATGTTGTTCTTAATGAACTTAAGCACCACTCTATGATCATTAGTCTTGGTTGTTGTGATCATTGCAAAATTTTTTCTCTCTTGTGTATTTCTCTCTCTTCCTTCTCTTTTCCTTTCCAACCTCTATTTCCTCCTTTTTGAAGGAAGAAAATAAAAGACGAAAAGAAAGAGGGAAGAAAAAAGAAGAGAAAAGAAGAAGAGGAATTCTTTTGCAGGTCTCACTTGACCTTAATTTTGAAAATTTTTGAAACAACTCGCCTCTGTTTTTGAAATATTTGCGGAAAAACTGGGAGACGGGATCTGCTCGTCGGTACGAGGTTCGACCGTTCCTGACGCCTTTACCAGAGGTAATCGAACCAAGGGTCGAATTTTATGCCTTTTGTTTTGCTAAGAAATTATCTAAGAACTTATCCTAAGTCTAAATGCACAAAGAATCATGCTTGTGCAAATGCAAAAATGTATGCTCTTTTTGAAAATATTTTGAAGAATTCCCAAGTGTTTCTGAGATGAATCTGATAAAGTGAAGAAATGATTTTTAACTTAGAACTTAAGATTAAAGTTCTTAAGTTTTTAGAATAATCAAGAGCTTGGGAATATGAATTTGGATTTGGAAAATAATCTTGAAACTGAGAGAAAAGAGAAGAAAGGAAATTTCAAAGTCATAAATTGACTTTGAATTAGAAATTTGAACTTGGATGAATATTTGGAATGGAATTGAATTCTATCTTTGAAATTTTTAGGAGGAAAATGGGGAAAATAGATTTGAGAAATAGAATAGAGTTGGAATTTCAAGATGAAATCTGAATCCAAGATCTGGATTCTAAATAGGGTTCAAAGTTGAATTTTTGGATTTAGGATCCAAAATGGGAACTTGATTTGAAATCTGGAATACAGTGGAATTGGTTTTAAGAATTGGAATTAAAGTGGAATTTGGATCTGGAATTTTGAATGGAACTAGATTCAAGGTTTGGAATCCAAGATGGTATTTGGATCTGGAATTTTGAATGAAACTGGATTCAAGGTTTGGAATCCAAGATGGTATTTGGATCTGAAATCTGAGATCCAAGATAGAGCTGGACTCTGGACCCTAAGATGGAATTGGATATGAAATCTGAGATCCAAAGTAGAATTGGATTCTGGATCCTAAAATAGATTTGGATCTAAAGTCTGAGATCCAAAGTGAATTGGGTTCTGGATCCTAGAATGGAACTGGATCTGAAGTTTGAGATCCAAAGTACAATGAGGATCTAGATCCTAAGTAGAATTTGGATCTGTAATCTGAAATCCAAAGTAGAGTTGGTTCTAGATCCTAGAATGGATTTGGATCTGAAGTCTAAGATCCAAAGTAGAGTTGGATTCTGGATCCTAAGAGTTGGAATTTGGATCTGAATCTGAGATTCAAAGTAGAATTGGAATTTGGATCTGAATCTGAGATCCAAGGTTGAATTGGGTTCTGGATCCTAAAGAATGGATTTTGGATCTGAAATCTGAGATCCAAAGGGGAATTGAGTTTATACTTGAAAATCTGGATCCAAGTTGAGATTAGGATTTAACTTTGGAATTGGATTATGAAAAGTCCAAATAAGACCTTTAAAGATGGATCTGGGTTTTAGAAACCCAGATTTAAATTTAAGTTTTGAGATTCAAATCCAAACCTTGATTGAAAATAAGAGGATGAACTTGATTTTGAAATCAAAAGATAACTTCAAAGTTAAATTGAACTTTGAAATTGAATTTTTGAATCGAACTTGGAATTTTGGAGTTTGACTATGAAATGATTCTGAAATTCCAAAGACAAATTGGACTTCGAAATTGAGAAAGATTTGGAATTTAAAATAGAAATTTGAAGAAGAGATATTCACAATCACTTGGGGTTTTGAAAGAGAATTTTGAAAATGTGATGCAATTCTACCCTAAATGATGAAATGAATTTAAAGATTTTGAATTTGGAATTTTGAAAAGTTATCCCATTCTTTAAATAAATTAAAAATTTGGTTGAAGACATAATACATCCCTGACTATGGTCATTGAATGTATTATGTAATAACTACATTTAAATTCAAGTGAAGAATAAAATACATTTTTGGTGTTTTTATAGAATTTAAAATGAAGTTAACTCTCAATATACTCTGACTATGGCCATTGGTATATATTTTGAGTTAATTTTAAGTTAAATTCTGATAAAAGGAAAAAATATTGAAGGAAAATATGATGAATTTTGAAAAATGGATCCAGTGTGGATCCAGTGTTATTTTGTAAAAGATAAAAAATGCTAAGTTTTGTCCACACCCTGACTATGGCCATTGATGTGGATCATCAACTTAGTATTTATTATCTCTTACGAAATAGAGCACGTGCCATTCGTGTTTTACCATTGTGAGAATTTGAGAAATAAAGATAAAAAATGCATGAAAACAAACAATTCATGATATTTACAATGCTCATTCATTCTATCTAAAACAGGAATGTAAATTCTCATTAAGGTCTAACTATTACAATGTACGAAATTGAATTTACAACTCCCAATAATGATATTTTTCACATATTTCCTGCAAAGCACCTGGTTAGTATGAAAATGGAAGAGAATTTGCACATATCACTTTGATTTCAAAATGCAGATGGTGGGATACTCATATGTCACAATATTTATGATTTAAAATGTGAGAGATACATACATATATACGTGCATACCGATGTATATATATATATATATATATATATATATATATATATATATATCATATATGTGACATAGGTGGGTGAGAGTGGTGAAGTACTAATGCCTTATGGTCGTGATGGTATTGCCACAAAAGGGGTAATGAAGTAAACTGTAGATGAATGCGGCTATAGGGGTGAACATGCAAACAAAGAATTCGAAGGTTGAAACGACTCAACTTATGCTTTTATGGTAAATCTGGATTTGATTTATCAAGCCAGGGAATTTCTTTTTCCTAGCAAGAACAAATTTCAACACTAAATTATTTTACAGTGGTTTTACTTTCAGCCAACATATTGATTTCAATAAGCCAATGTGGAAGAGGAAGGTGATAGGTGTAATAGGAAGTGTGATTGAAGGGAAGACTATGAATGGTGCTGTAATAATGAATGGAAGATATGAAGTTGTGCAAGATTATGAGGTATAATGAAAGAAATATGGATGGCAATGATAGCATAAGATGTGAAATGTGTACTGAGGTGTATTTAGGCAGAATGAGTGTAATGGTTGATGCAGGGGAATAAGTTTGCAGTGAATAGCTACTGTGAGTGACTTGTAATAGAAAAGGGGTTATGCTTATGAACAGCAAAGTGAAGAAGAGTGAAGGTAAGATGCTGTGAGGTAGCATTGTAATGATGGGTGGGCTGTGATGATGCTGGAGCTAATGTAGGACCTATACAGCAGACAAATAATGGTAAGGTATAGATAGGGCTATATTGAGGAGTATGGTGCAGGAATGACTGAATGGGTAGTGAATAGGTGGTCTTGGAAGATGGAGAAAGTGACATCCAGTGATTCATTTACTGTTTGCTTTGATGACAAATCAGTTTCATCATCTGAAGATGATGACCAACCAGGTTTAGAGGCACCTCTTAACAAAGTATGAAAGTGCAGAACCAATTGTAGATTTTTTTTTTTTAGAAACTGAGAGCAAGGCAGCAGAGGTTCAAGAAGTACTTGAAAAGGGTTTGCTTTCTCATGTGAAAAATGAAGTTAGATTGGCAGAAAGCCTTCAAAGGTAAAATTTAGACATGGCTGTGAAAGTGGCTTGTGAGAGCCATGGTACTGGTGAAAAATCTGATGGTGAAGACCTATTGGCTGGTACAGGGGGGGAGGCGATGGCAAGTATAACAGATGGGTAGGTAAATGGTTGGAATAGAAAGTAGTGATGCTTAGCCTTTCTCACAACAACAGTGCTGCCAAGCTTAACACTGCACAGACATTCAGTCATTCCCCTTTATTAAGGCATAAATTTAAGATATATGCATACTGTAGTATTAAGATTAGAAGAGCCCAGCAGATTAGAACCTTGGATTAAGCTGGACTCCCCTGTTTCATGGTTGTCACACGTCATGCTTACCTTGAAACCAATGAATTTGCCAAAACGAAAGAACCAACCCCAAGATCCATCTATTAAAAGTGACACAGGACAGTGCTTGTAAATCTAAAAGAACCAAACTAAGGACCACACTACAGCAGCTTTGGAAAATTTAATTTGGAATTAAAACTAAAATGCTAAACTTCATAAAGAAAAGAAAAAAAAATCTCCAATGTGGACAGTGGACAACAATCTCCAGAAGTTTCTAACAAGTAATGCAGAACTTATAGTTTTTTTTTAAAGACATAAAACGAAACAGAAACGCATGGTGAAGGAAAGATTATGTTAAAAGTCTACACGTCAAATATCAAGCATCATTCAACAGTTCTTTCACAGGAAACACAATATTTCTGCATAAAGTTTCCATACGAGATATTAAGATTGAGGATATATAAATAAAAAAAATAGAAAAGAACAAGAAAGATGGAGAGAATGAAGATAAATGATGAACGAAATTGAATACACAATGCTGGAACGAAATCATGCATACAAAAAGTCAAATACTGATGAGTGAATATACAGGTGACACAGAATCACGGAATTCTGATCAACAATCGAGTCCAATCTGCAGGATTCAGATTGAAGCGTCAGCCTCAAATCAGCCCTGGTTGATACTGACATCCTTATCTTTTGAATTTGTTCCATGATAGCAATTTAAACCGATAGTGGAAAACACAATGAAACTAATAAACCTAAAATGAAAGGGAATATGGAAATATGCTAATTCTGCATTTTCATAAAGAGGCTGAAAGTGATGATTTCTAACGAAACCTCTGGATCACCAGCTATGCACTGTATGATTCATCGGTAGAGGGGTACTCAATACCCATCTGTTTCATTCGAAGGCCAGCAATTTGATGAAACCCAGAGGGAATTTATGAGAAGATCAATCACGAATGAAAGCTATAAAACAAACATCTGATATAAAAAAAATGTTGGAACGAATGTTCCGATTATTGTAGCAAGAGATGGATCGACCCTGCTATATGCAGGTTGATCACACCTCTGATGCCTTATACTGAAAGTAAAAAAAAAACTGTGAAGGGAAATTTCTTCAGAAAATGGAAACAATAAGGGGCAGAGGAACTATATACAATCAGAAAACATGTGATAATGCAGTAACAAGAGGGGAGATCTCCTATGGAAAACCAAACGGGAAAGAGGATTGTGGCTTACTTGCAGTTATGAGCAAAAAGAAAGATGCTCTTCTGTGTCTCTTGCTGGAACTGGAGGTCCCTTCGCCCACCAGATGAGGATGTAGACAATGTTTTGGATCGACTGGTCTTGAGCTGATGTTGTAGGAATTGCTTCCTCCCTCCGCCAGGAAGAGAATTAGAGGTAGTGAGAAAAAACAAAGGATATGATAGCTGGGTGGATAATCGCCGATCCTAGGGGCGATAGGGGTTGAAGACAGATGAATAGCTGAATCGTGAATGGTTGATGGATGGTGATGCTCCTCGATGGATGATCCTTGTTTTACAGAGCTTCTGTTTGAAGGAGAGAGCTCGGATGAAGGTGGATTGTAAGGGATCGTTACCGAAGAGACGGATGATCGGGGTGAAAAGATGCTGAAAAAAAATCGGATCCTAAGAAGAGGCATCCATGCCTCTTCTTATAGAAGAGGTGGAAGGATCGAGAAAGGGGTTTAGGGTTTGTGGTTGTTAGAGATGAGCGGTTCGGGAAGAAGATCGTTGGAGATGGAGGAGTGGAGAGGGGAGTTCGGGCCATGGAGGAGAGAGAGAGAGACCTAGAGTGAGGGAGGGCCCCTTTTCGCCTTCTTCCTTCCTTACGAAGGTTTGTAAAACCCTAAAAAGGTTTTTGCAAAAGACCTCCTTTTGATTTTCAATTTTTTACAAAAAAAGGGCTTCCGAGGTCTTTTTAGCAAAAATCGATTTTTACACTCCTTTGTTTTTCTCATAATTTTCCCAATTTTTTTTTCTTTTGGTTTTTGCGTTATCTTTCCATTTTTTTGTATTTTTAGAATAAAATCCTAAGATTCGCGAGAAAACAAAGGTTAAAACTATTTTTTGGTATTTTTGCAAAAATATTTACAAAAGAGAATTTTTCTGAGAATTTTAAAGCCATCTTGAGAAAATTTCTTCAGAAATGGGTTTGGATCCTGGTTTTGAGGAAATTTGGATTTAAAACACTGGATTCGGATCCGGAATTGATTTTGAATACATTAATATGGATTTTAATTCAGAAAATCTGAAGGATGACTGAAATTTAGTTTTGAAATCGCTTTTATTTTCTCAGAAGATGGAGTCAGGGGCAAAAGGGTCATTTTGCAAGTCTTTGAAAATTTTGGGGTGTTCACAGATGCCCCTCTTTGCTACTAAGCATTTTGAAAGCCGAGCTTAGTGTCAAAGATAACACTCCACATTTTTAAAAATGCCCCAGTCAGCAGCTCTGAACTAGGTGTGGAAGAATTATTTTTAGAAACATGGCTTCTCAGGCTTTGAAACCTTATCCTGAATGGTTTTGGGGAGACGAAATCCTCGAAGATGATGTATTCAAATAATAGAAATGAGGAAATCGTGATGGGACTTTGGATGGAAATTCCAAAATGGTGGGAAATGAGAATTTTGATCAGGTCTCATGGGTGAGACGAGATACTTTTTTTTGAAATGATTCAGGTTTAGCCCTTAACCTGGATGGGACGAAGATATATCAAGATGAATTTGAGATGAGGGAAGGAATACATGAGGACCTTGATGGGACATTTTTTGGAAAATGCCTCGTGAAATGCAGCTCAAGTAGGATCCTGTCCTGGATGGATATACAAAGCATGGATTCCTCGATGGGAAGAACCATGATGGAATTGGAAGAAAACATCTCGTTAGAACGAGGAATCTCATTGGAACGAGTTTCAGGTTTAACCCAAACCTGAAAGGAAGATACCTCGCGAAGCGAGGTTCCGGGTTAACTCTTAGTCTGAATAGGAAATCTACCATACGGGTTTCTCAAATGGAGAAACCATAATGGGACCTTCGGAACTTGGACGAACAAATCCGAAAGGGGTTTTTTGAAAGGAGGAAATATAGGTTTCTCTAAAGCTTTGAAAAGGGAGAAGAAATTGGAAGTCTCATTGCTGAGACTGAAATAGCTTTTGAAATTAAATGATCTTTCGCAAGTGGTTCAGGTTTGACCCTTATCCTGAGTGGGAGAAATCTACCATACAGGTTTCTCAAAAATGGAGAAAGCACGATGGGACCTTCGGAATTTGGACGAACAAATCCAAGAGGGGTTTTCGCGAAAGGAGAAAATATAGGGTTCCCTAAAGCTTTTGAAAAGGGAGAAGAAATTGGGCGTCTCATTGCTGAGACTGAAATAGCTTTTGAAATCAATGATCTTTCGCAAATGGTTCAGGTTTGACCCTTATCCTGAGTGGGGGAAATCTACCATACAGGTTTCTCAAAAATGGAGAAAGCATGATGGGACCTTCGGAATTTGGACGAACAAATCCGAAAGGGGTTTTGCGAAAGGAGGAAATATAGGGTCCCTAAAGCTTTTGAAAAAGGGAGAGAAATTGGGCGTCTCATTGCTGAGACTGAAATAGCTTTTGAAATTAAATGATCTTTCGCAAATGGTTCAGGTTTGACCCTTATCCTAAGTAAACTGTGATGAGACAGGAAGAGATACTTCCTTCAGAGGCAACTTTTTTGAGAAATATAAACAACGCTAGGTTGCATCAAAAATGGATATTGAATGTTCATTTCATTCTTGGAATAGCTAGAAAGTTTTGCGAATAAGATAAAATCACAGTAGATTCAAATGCTTCTAAATGTGCACGTATGTGCAAAGATATTCCCTCTTTTACCTGGAGTATTTCCTCCAATGAGGTTAACTCCTCAGTTCTAAGAGTCAAATTCAAAATTTTAGCATTGATGATTTTCTTCAAGGAAGCTATCCATTTCCCTGATATGAGAAGTAGAAGAAATATTCTTAATTTCATAAAAGCAAGTAATGAAAAGATATTGATAAAAGAATTTTGCATGAGAAAAGTTGATTTCTGGCAACTTTGGCAGTTTGATATCTGGGTGTTTTCCCACGATGATCTTTTTGCACTCTTTTTGAGTCATTGGGGTTTCTCGGTTTTTCACATCATCCTTCATTTGGATGTCCTGACTTTTCTCTCTTTTTCAGGGAAGGGTACGTCACAAACTCCATCTTGGAGATGCACTGATCCTTCTTTTTCTCAGGGATTATATATGATGACATTGGCTCAAAAGGTCTTTAGATGATAGCAGAAATCAAATATCTTTTAGGGTTTGTCGGTAGGCTCATCACACTCGTCTTCATCTTGACGGTGATCTAAACTTTCCCTGGAAGGATCCTTCACAAACTCCTTCATCTCGGAGATGATCCAGATCTTCTTTGGCCCCGGGGGTCTGCTCGCATATTCGTCTTCATCTTGACGACAGTTGAGAGATCCCTTTTGCGGATATTTGATTTGCAACTTTAAACGAATGAGAAGATATGGGTCGAGTGGATTCTTTCTATAGCTCGAGATATTTTCACTGCCTGATTGCCAGAAAGTCATTTTAAAACACGCGCCATAGCCAGGATCAATATCAATTCGCTTCTGGCTTTTCAACATCATTGAAGATTTCTTTCATTGATCATATCGAGGACATTTCTTACATCCTTTTGGTTGATCAACTGGAAAAGATTTGAATTTTACCTCTTTTTCGCAAAAAGTTTCACCTTTTGGAAGGAAATACTAAAAGTAATATGAGAAAATTCTTTTTGTGCAATAAGAATATTTAGAATCAACAAATGCTTTTTGCAAATTGGCAAAGTTTTCATGAATTCCCTGTGAAATAATCACTCAATATAGATTTTGGTGAGACCTTGAGTTGCAATCTTTTGATTTTGGAAATACATGACCATCAAAAGTTGGAACCTTTGAAATACCTTACCAGCGAAAGCTGGAACGTTTGAAATACATGACCAGCAAAAGCTGGAACGTTTGAAATACATGACCAACGAAAGCTGGAACATTTGAAATACATGACCAGCAAAAGCTGGAGCATTTGAAATACATGACCAGAAAAAGCTGGATCTTTTGGAAATACATGACCAACGAAAGTTGGATTTTTTGGAAATACATGATCAGCGAGATGCTGGATCTTTTGGAAATACATCAGATTTAAGTCAGATCTTGAATTTTTGTAAAAGGAAAGAATTTGATCAGAGCACTGAATTTAGAAGGTTACCGGCACGAGAACCGGATTTTCCAAATGAGCTCAACATATGATTGAGAATTTTGAGAAATAAGATGAGCTAGGAAAGTAAAATTTTGATGAAAGATTCTGAATTCAATGGACCGTCACATCCTAACTGCGTGTGGTCTGTTTTCAGGATTTATCTCCTTATCCTGAACTGGGAAGAAAGGAAAGAAATACCTCGTTAGCAGGAGGCATCAGGTTTATCCCTTAACCTGAAGGGGAAGAAGGAAAGAAATACCTCGTTAGCAGGAGGCATCAGGTGTATCCATTAACCTGAAAGAGGCACGGAAGGATTTTTTAAAGAGAATAAACCTGGATTTTTGAAATTTGAAATGGATTAGCCGGAATGTCCCGCCTGGCAGTTGTGATTTTTTTGAAAAAAGAAGAGAGTCCGAGTTGGGACTCGAATCTTTAGAAAATAAAAGATAAAGAGAAACCCGAGTTTTGAAAACTTAAATTTCTAAAGAAACAATTGTTTTCCAATGCGAGGATTGGATTCAGAAGGAAGTCTGAGTCGGGACTCGGAACTTGAAATGAAATTAATAGATGAAAAACCCGAGCTGGAACTTCGTTTTCTAAAGAAACGATTGATTTCCAATGCGAGGATTGGATTCAGAAGGAAGAACTGGTCGGAACTCAGAACTCTGAACAAAAAATAATAGAAGAAAAACCCGAGCTGGAACTCGGATTTCTAAAGAAATGATGGATTTCCAATGCGAGGATTGGATTCAAAAGGAAGTCCTGGTCGGAACTCAGAACTTCGAACGAAAAAATAATAGAGGAAGAAGCCCGAGTGGAAACTCGGGTTTTTGACAGAAAGTTTTTAATCTAAAGATTGAATTTTGAAAATTTGCCAACGCGAGGACCGGACCTGGGATTGAGAATGACCATTTAGAGGACTAAACTTATTTTGCATGCAATCTGATTGCCCCCTTTATCTCGACTGGGGAGAAAAATAAATTTTGAGAAGAACTGATGAGAAGAGATAGAAATTTGATGGGAAATTTGACGAAAGAGAAGAATCAAGGAAATTTTATGAAAAATATCTTTGTAAAAGAATTCTCACAGGTAGCATTATTGCTCCTATGAGGGGTTTCAGGATTGTCCCTTATCCTGAATGGGAAAGGAATAAAATTTAGGCAAAAGTTGATGAAAAGCTTTGATAAAACTTAATTAAGAAATAAAACTGATAAAATTGAATGAAGAAAAAGTTTTAGCAGAGATTAATGAAGCTTCAAAAGAAAAAGACATTCAGGACTATCTCTTATCCTGAAGAAAGAAGGACCTCGTAGGATGAGGTTTCAGGTTTATCCCTTAACCTGAAAGGGGGGAAAAAGAAAGAAGGAAAAAGAAATACCTCATGGGAAAAGAGGCATCAAGTTTATCCCTTAACCTGAAAGGGTAATTTTTGAAATAAGAATCAAGAAGAAAAATGGATGAATAATTAATATAAATAAAAAATTGATAAGACTGATAAATATGGATAAACAAAAGGTTGATAAAAGTTGAGAAAAAGAGTTTGATCCTGCCTGCATGTGGGATCTTTAAAATGAGAGAAGAAGATGGGAAAATCATTTTTTCGAAAGAAGGATTAACCACGAGAGTTAATCTTTGAAAGGGGATCATTCATGAGAGATCATCATGAGGGTTAATTTTTTGAAGCAATGATTTGAAAATCAATTTGTAGAAAATATGACCAACACGAGGGTTGATATTTGAATGTAATGAAATCAAATTTTTGGAAAATGAGATCAACATAAGGGTTGAGTAATGATTCGAAACCATCTTTTTAGAAAATGTGATCAACACAAGGGTTGATCTTTGAATGTAATGATTTTGGAACCATCTTTTTAGAAATTGTGATCAACACAAGGGTTGATCTTTGAATGTAATGATTCGAAGTCAATTTTTTTAGAAAATATGATCAACACAAGAGTTGATGTTTGAATGTAATAAAATCAATTTTTGGAAAATGAGATCAACACAAGGGTTGATCTTTGAAATGCAATGATTCAAAATCAATTTGTAGAAAAATATGATCAACACGAGGGTTGATCTTTGAATGTAATGAAATCAAATTTTGGAAAATGAGATCAACACAAAGGTTGATCTTTGAATGTAATGGTTTGCAGCTAATTTTTAGAAAATATGATCAACACAAAGGTTGATCTTTGAATGTAATGATTTGAAATCAATTTGTTAGAAAAATATGATCAACACTAGGGTTGATCTTTGAAAAAGGTTGTAATAAAATATTTGAACTAAAATTTTCATGATTTTTGAAAGACCCTCATAGGTAATATCATTTCTCTCATGAATGATGTCAGGATTGTCCCGCATTTTGAAAAAGGAATTTAATGCCCCAATGTAGTAAAAAAAAGAAAGTATTGAATACCAAAGATATAAAGAAAATAGACATTTCATTAATAAGAAAAAAGTTGATAACAAAACTGAATATTTACAAGTATTTTAACTAAAAAGAAGTCACAAAGACTGAGCTGACTTGCCCCTACAAAGCGATTGACAGAAAGGGATGAAAGTGAAAAACTCTTGGTATTTTCAACTCTCTGAGTAGTATGGAAATGGTCCGGCTGAAACTGCAGGCTGCTCTTCTCCTTCCTCTGGTACCAGAAGCTCTTTATCAATGTAGTCCTGCATAATGTTTTTGAGGATGAAGCAGCGCTCCGTGTCATGCCCCCTCGCTCGATGAAACTTGCAAAAGCGATTCTTCCATTTCCCTTTGGTGACAGAGGGATCATCTTGCTTTGGGAGTTTGATCATTTCTTTCTCGAGCAGGTATTGGAGAACTTCTTCGATCGGCTGACCTAGAGGAGTAAGCTGACGATCATAACCCCAACCTTCATGCTTTGCTTTCTTCGGCTTGTTTGGCTTCCGCTGAGCACTTGTCTGACAACTAGACTGAGCTTGCATGTTTAGGAGATCCGGATGTTTTTCTCCTTCATTTTGGACAAAGAGATTTTTATCAAGGCAATCCTGAACGATATTCTTGAAGATGAAGCAATGCTCAGTGTCATGCCCTGTTACTTGATGGTATCCGCAGAACTGGTCTATATATTTTCCCATGACTGTGGAAGGGCTGGCGGCTTTTGGGAGCCTGAGTAATCCGCTGGACAACATGTATTCGAGGACTTTGTCGAGCGGTTCATCCAAAGGAGTGAAATCTCGATCTCTGCTCCAATCCTTGCGCTTTGGTTCTTCTTGCTTCTTGCCTTTTTGCTGAGGACTGTATTGAAGAGGTCTATCATGGTTTTCACAATATTTCCCAATCTGGCTTTTATGCTTTCTCAAGTTGCTGCCCTGGTTGCTTTGATTGTTGCTTCTGCTGGCTTTGGAATTTCCTATACCAATATTGCCGTGTTCATTCATGGGGAAAGTGACGGGTGCCTTTCCTTCTGTGGGAGCTTTTTCGCAACTGGCTTCAGCCTGCTCAGACAATATCTCAACCATCATCTTTTTGAATAATTGGTATATTGCGGGATCGATCTCACTTTTGCTGTCCTGAATTTCCTTTCTGACAGATTTTTGAGAATCCATTCCTTACTCTCTCTGCTTGTAACTGGGATGTTAGAGCAGTGTAATCTCTGAGCTTTGCCTGACTCAACTGATAACGCTGATGCTCTCTGTAGAGCATAAATGGGTCTTTTTAGAAAAGATCTAGGAAGAAATTTTAATAAAGGAGGAAATCATCATCTGAAAATGAAAACATCCCATTACGAGGGATCGGGTTGTCACCAAAATTTGTGACAACCGCACTGTTTTTCTGAAAAAGGATACAAGTAAAATGTGAAATAAAGATAAATTTTGAAAATGACATATCCTGACAAAAGATGTTTTATTGTAAATGAGGGTAAGGAATAGAATATAGAAAAGAATTTCAAAGATTTAAAATTTTAAAGAATTGCGGGCAGAATAAAAAAAGAATTAGAAGAAATTAAGAGAAGAAAAAGGAAAATACACCTGGGTTTTAAAATAAGGAGAAAATTTTGAATAATACATACCCAGGGTTTTGGAAAATATAGGGAATATCAAATATCATACAATCATAAATATACAAACAAGGATGCACAAACAACAATCCCTAGAGGCTGACTCTAAATGCAATATTTTGAAATGGCTTGTAGGACCTTAATCCTAACTCTAGGGTTCAGATCATCTGATTTCAATCAAGATACGTCGATATACTCAAGTCGAAGCTTGAAGTACGTGGCATAGAAATATTCCTCCGGTTCTAAAGTAATGGCTTCCAAACATCCTTGATCACCTATCGATATACCTCAGACTATGGCCCTTAGGTACGTGGTAGGGGGGAACGAACCCAAATAAGTGGTCCAGTTGTGAGGCTCTCTCCCGAACTATGGTTCAGTGAGACAACCCAGCAACGTGAAGACCGGGACAAAATTAGGTAGGGAGGTTTTCAAAATATGCTCAACATGCAAGAAATCAGATGTCTCTAATGCAAGTCCTAAAGAGATAGATTAAAATGAAGAGAAGCATACACTTGCATACATTGTTTTGCATTCAATCCCTAAAATTGAGGAGAGTTGTATTTCAGACCTAAGTCTAATATGAACATGAAATAATCTCCTCAATATGGTCCTATCAAACCATACTTAAATCTTATATGCACTGATATCAGCTTAGGACAAAATCTAGGCCCCTAAGGTTTGCATGGAAATGAAGCTGACATATATAGAATAAAAACTTAGAAAATACCAAAGCAAAGGAAAAGGCATTAAATTCGACCGCACGAAGACGAGTCCCATCACGGTCGCCAAATCTGTGATCATCGCAAAATTTTTCCTCTCTTGTGTATTTCTCTCTCTTCCTTTCCAAACTCTATTTCTTCCTTTTTGAAGGGAGAAAATTAAAGACGGAAAGAAAGAAGGAAGAGAAAAGAAGAGAAAAGAAGAAGAGGAATTCTTTTGCGGGTCTCACTTGACCTTAATTTTGAAATTTTTTGAAACAACTCGCCTTCGTTTTTGAAATATTTGCGGGAAAACTGGGAGATGGGATCCGCTCATCGGTATGAGGTTCGACCGTTTCTGGCGCCTTTACCAGGGGTAATTGAACCAAGGGTTGAATTTTATGCCTTTTGTTTTGCTAAGAACTTATCCTAAGTCTAAATGCACAAAGAATCATGTTTGTGCAAATGCAAAAATGTATGCTCTTTTTGAAAATATTTTGAAGAATTCCCAAGTGTTTCTGAGATGAATCTGATAAAGTGAAGAAATGATTTTTAACTTAGAACTTAAGATTAAAGTTCTTAAGTTTTTAGAATAATCAAGAGCTTGGGAATATGAATTTGGATTTGGAAAATGATCTTGAAACTGAGAGAAAAGAGAAGAAAGGAAATTTCAAAGTCATAAATGGACTTTGAATTAGAAATTTGAGCTTGGATGAATATTTGGAATGGAATTGAATTCTATCTTTGAAATTTTTAGGAGGAAAATGGGGAAAATAGATTTGAGAAATAGAATAGAGTTGGAATTTCAAGATGAAATCTGAATCCAAGATCTAGATTCTAAATAGGGTTCAAAGTTGAATTTTTGGATTTAGGATTCGAAATGGGAACTTGATTTGAAATCTGGAATAAAGTGGAATTGGTTTTAAGAATTGAAATTAAAGTGGAATTTGGATCTGGAATTTTGAATGGAACTGGATTCAAGGTTTGGAATTCAAGATGGTATTTGGATCTGGAATTTTGAATGGAACTGGATTCAAGGTTTGGAATCCAAGATGGTATTTGGATCTAGAATTTTGAATGGAACTGGATTCAAGGTTTGGAATCCAAGATGGTATTTGGATCTGAAATCTGAGATCCAAGATAGAGCTGGACTCTGGACCCTAAGATGGAATTGGATCTGAAATCTGAGATCCAAAGTAGAATTGGATTCTGGATCCTAAAATAGATTTGGATCTAAAGTTTGAGATCCAAAGTGAATTGGGTTCTGGATCCTAGAATGGAACTGGATCTGAAGTTTGAGATCCAAAGTACAATGAGGATCTAGATCCTAAGTAGAATTTGGATCTGTAATCTGAAATCCAAAGTAGAGTTGGTTCTGGATCCTAGAATGGATTTGGATCTGAAGTCTGAGATCCAAAGTAGAGTTGGATTCTGGATCCTAAGAGTTGGAATTTGGATCTGAATCTGAGATCCAAAGTAGAATTGGATTCTGGATCCTAAGAATTGGAATTTGGATCTGAATCTGAGATCCAAGGTAGAATTGGGTTCTGGATCCTAAAGAATGGATTTTGGATCTGAAATCTGAGATCCAAAGGGGAATTTAGTTTATACTTGGAAATCTAGATCCAAGTTGAGATTAGGATTTAACTTTGGAATTGGATTATGAAAAGTCCAAATAGGACCTTTAAAGATGGATCTGGGTTTTAGAAACCCAAATTTAAATTTAAGTTTTGAGATTCAAATCCAAACCTTGATTGAAAATAAGAAGATGAACTTGAATTTGAAATCAGAAGATAACTTCAAAGTTAAATTGAACTTTGAAATTGAATTTTTGAATCGAACTTGGAATTTTGGAGTTTGAATATGAAATGATTCTGAAATTCCAAAGTCAAATTGGACTTCGAAATTGAGATAGATTTGGAATTTAAAATAGAAATTTGAAGAAGAGATATTCACAATCACTTGGGGTTTTGAAAGAGAATTTTGAAAATGTGATGCAATTCTACCTTAAATGATGAAATGAATTTAAAGATTTTGAATTTGGAATTTTGAAAAGCTATCCCATTCTTTAAATGAATTAAAATTTTGGTTGAAGACATAATACGTCCCTGATTATGGTCATTGAATGTATTATGTAATAACTACATTTAAATTCAAGTGAAGAATAAAATACATTTTTGGTGCTTTTATAGAATTTAAAATGAAGTTAACTCTCAATATACCCTCACTATGGCCATTGTTATATATTTTGAGTTAATTTTAAGTTAAATTCTGATAAAAGAAGAAAATATTGAAGGAAAATATGATGAATTTTGAAAAATGGATCCAGTGTGGATCCAGTGTTATTTTGTAAAAGATAAAAAATGCTAAGTTTTGTCCACACCCTGACTATGGCCATTGATGTGGATCATCAACTTAGTATTTATTATCTCTTACGAAATGGTGCACGTGCCATTCGTATTTTACCATTGTGAGAATTTGAGAAATAAAGGCCAAAAATGCATGAAAACAAACAATTCATGATATTTACAATGCTCATTCATTCTATCTAAAACAGGAATGTAAATTCTCATTAAGGTCTAACTATTACAATGTACGAAATTGAATTTACAACTCCCAATAATGATATTTTTCACATATTTCCTGCAAAGCACCTGGTTAGTATGAAAGTGGAAGAGAATTTGCACATATCACTTTGATTTCAAAATGCAGATGGTGGGATACTCATATGTCACAATATTTATGATTTAGAATGTGAGAGATACATACATATATATGTGCATACCGATGTATATATATATATATATATATATATATATATATATATATATATATATATATATATATATCATATATGTGACATAGGTGGGTGAGAGTGGTGAAGTACTAATGCCTTATGGCCGTGATGGTATTGCCATAAAAGGGGTAATGAAGTAAACTGTAGATGAATGCGGCTATAGGGGTGAACATGCAAACAAAGAATTCGAAGGTTGAAACGACTCAACTTATGATTTTATGGTAAATCTGGATTTGATTTATCAAGCCAGGGAATTTCTTTTTCCTAGCAGGAACAGATTTCAGCACTAAATTATTTTACAGTGGTTTTACTTTCAGCCAACATATTGATTTCAAAAAGCCAATGTGGAAGAGGAAGGTGATAGGTGTAATAGGAAGTGTGATTGAAGGGAAGACTATGAATGATGCTGTAATAATGAATGGAAGATATAAAGTTGTGCAAGATTATGAGGTATAATGAAAGAAATATGGATGGCAATGATAGCATAAGATGTGAAATGTGTACTGAGGTGTATTTAGGCAGAATGAGTGTAATGGTTGATGCAGGGGAATAAGTTTGCAGTGAATAGCTATTGGTAGTGACTTGTAATAGAAAAGGGGTTATGCTTATGAACAGCAAAGTGAAGAAGGGTGAAGGTATCATTTACTGAAGGCAAGAAAACTTGAGATAAAACCCAAATTTTCGAAGGAAAAGTAGGAAAATTCGAGTCAGGGCTCGAAAAACTTAAAAGTTCATTTATTGAAGGCAAGAAAACTCGAGATAAAACCCAAATTTTCGAAGGAAAGCAGGAAAGTTTGAGTCAGGGATCGAATTAAAATTTTGAAGGTTTATTTTATTGAAGGCAAGAAAACTCGAGATAAAACCCAAATTTTTGAAGGAAAGCAGGAAAGTTTGAGTCAGGGCTCGAATCTTGAAGGAAAACTTGGAAGTTCATATTTTTGAAGGAAAGAAGACTCGAGTTAAGACCCAAATCTTCAAGTCTCATTTGTATTCTGACTATGACCATAAATACGAATTCCACCGAGTTTGTCAACTTCATAAGAGCTTATGCACGTGTCATCCATGTAGATCATGGTGGATTTGTAAAAAAAAAAATGCATGAATGATACATTCATCAGATATTAAAATTTGCAAAATTAAACTATATGCAATGCAAATCCTAATCTAAGCAGAAATTGAAATTCTTATTCCAAAGTTTACATTTAATTTACATCACTAATTGAATTTAAATACAGAAAAATAAAGTCTTCAATATCCCTGCAAAACTAGAAAACTTGTTAGTGAAGATATGTTGGCTTTTCTAGATTTATCCAGTAATATCTGGAAATTGCTGGATTTTGCTAGATATAAGCCTTTTTCCATGATTCCCTGAGATAAACATAATGAAATATGAAATAAAATTGAATAAATATGAAAATGGGATTTGAAAATTCAAAATTAAGGTCAAAATGACCAAAATACCCCTAATAGCAAGACTATGGCCTTGAAACCAGAGTTTTCAGAAAGATATTTTGTAAAATACAACTTTTGAAATTCAAATGAGGATAAATTGAATCAAAGATGATATGATATGATTAAAAATATGAAAATTATGGTTTAGAATTTCGAAATTGAGGTCAAATGACCAAAATGCCCCTGATAGCAAGACTATGGCCTTGAAATTAGTATTTTTTGAAATAGATTTTGGTAAAAACTTTGGATTTAGGATTGAAATAAACATAAAATTGACCATGAAGCATCCTAATATGATTCTAAACATGAAAAAATCCTAAAAACATGAACTTATACACAAAAATCAAGAAATATCATGAAAATCATGATTTTGGCAGTGTTCCGGGATCCTGCGGGTACCCTATTTTGTAATTTGATTGATTCAAGCACCAAACGATATCCAAAATTCATAAAAATCGGCATGTGCAATCCTTGTAACCCTAGAATTAAATTGAAAATAGAAATATTCAATTTTGATAAAAATCTCAATTCGGAATTTGCACAAAACCCTAAAATTTGCTATTTTTGCCCGCGGATCTGTACCTGTTTCAGTGTTAGACCCGAATCAAGGGTCAATACACCATGGAAATCTATGAAATTTTACAAAGACAAAATAGACAGAAAAAAAGACAACCTCCTGTTTACAGATCAGAAAAATCATCTCTGATGAGGGAGATATCATTCCGTCAATCTGGACTTGAATATAACGAATATAAAATTAATTAAAACAGGTACTTCCGATTGAAAATACAGAAATAAATAAAAGTCTTCATTAAAAAATTCTAAATTTTCATAAGTGAATAGTAGACATAAAACTAATAAACTTCCTTTTTTACAGATCATGAATCAAATCTACGGTTAAAGATCTATCATCAGTACAAGTTGGATTAGGGTTTTGATAAATCATAACGAGTTTTACAATTTGGATCCAATTTTCTGACATAGGAAAAATACCAAACAGAGGAAAAAAATTATGAAAATTTTACAGTAAATAGCCTACATCAACATAAAATCACTGCATTTTACAGATCTTGAATCAGATATTGAATGAGAGAAATAATGCATCTGCAAGTTACCTATGAATTTCAATAGCGATTTTAACGATTGAAAATCATGGTTCAATCTTTTATTTTTCTGATAGAGTTCCTTAATCCCAAAACCTCTGATTTTTTTAACCTCATTGACATATCCGCGAATAACATATAAAAAAATCAGCAATTTATAACGAGTATTTCAATACTAACTAACATGATTTCTATGAATCCAAGATTAAAATATACAGAAATCTAAGAAACACCAATAAAACATGATTTATTTAATGAAAACAAAAAAAAATCTAAATAGTAAAACAAATCCTATTTTGATGTTGTAATACATAAAATAAATAGTAAATAAGAATAAAATAGGGAGTTCATGGCTGGAATTGCTTTTACCCTTGAAATCATGGATTTAATCCATTTAATCAGATAAATCTCATGTTTTCTTGGTTAAGAATATAAAAAACAATACAATAAATGATTCTAATGGATTAGAACCATGGAAAACAGCATGAAATAGGGTTATATCATCTTCTTAAATTGAACTTGAGGTTCTTGATGTTGAATCCATGGTTTAATCCATGAAAGGGGAGGTGCCAATGGTGAAATCTATGTTAAAATATGAAAAAGCACTAAATAAAACCTAAAAATTCATGAAAATCTTACCTTAAGGTTGCAGCTGCAATGGAGAAAGGAGGAAGGTCTGGAGAGGAGAGAAAAACTCCAAGAAAATCCAAGAGGAGAGAGATAAGGGGGTCGACCCCCCTATGGTCTTTTATAAAAAAAATTAGGTTTAAAATTAAGAAGTTTGGAAATTTTGGACTCTAAAGGGGGGGGGGGGGGGGGGGGATTTTCCTAATTGGGTATGGCTTATTGACTTTCCTAATTAAGCCCTAACTATCCTAAGACTCCTAACTAAACCCTAAAAGCTCCAAATGTGGCTCCACCTAGTGTGGGCTCACATTGGTTTTTTAAAGTTTAATTAAAACCTTTAAAAACAATAGTTTAAAAACCAAAATTAAAATGGATTTTCAAAATAGATTTTGACTCTTCTAAACTTTTAAACTAACTAGGACACTGATTAACCCTAATCTAACCCTAACCTCCTCAAATGTGACGCCACTCAGAGTGGGCCCCACTTGAATTTTCAAAAATGATTATAAAACTTGGAAATGAGAGGTTTTTCAAAAAGGTATTAAAAAGGGAACTTAGAATCAAAAGTTTTGAAACGGTACAAAGTCTTGACTGGGTCAGAACTCCTCCAGATATGGCACCAATTGAGTGGGCCCCACATCAAAGTTTTAGAAAACTTGAAATAAAGATTAAAAATGGCTTTGAAAAGGGGTTAAAATCGACAGATGAAATTCAATGGTTTGAAAATAAAGTCCTAAGCGAACTAGAACTCCGGGCTAGAGTCCTAAATTTTTAGGATTCTGAGATTTTAGGATTTTAAAAGCCAAACAAAGAAGTTTTTGAAAGATTTTATCAGAAATGGTAAAATAAGTTAGAAAACGTAGTCAGGTTTAGAATCCTAACTCAACCGAAACTCTGAAATAGAGTCCTGAATTAACTGGACTCTGCAAGATGACCTAATTTTTGAAAATCAAATAAAAAAGAATGAAAATGGAAGTAAAAACAAACTTTAGAACAGACTCCTAACAGAATTAGGATTCTGGGACAGAGTCCTGATCAGACTAAAACTCTAGATTTTTCTTGGTATTTTCTGAAAAACAGCTGAAAGAACTTGTAAAAACAGTGAAAATAATGACAAGTATTGAAATCAAAACAAAGTTCTAATTCAACTGAGACTCTAGGGACAGAGTCCTAATTAAACTAGGACTCTCAAATTTTTGGATTTTCTGAGAAATAAATGAGAGAATTTTGAAAAACAGTTAAAACAGGATAAAATTGAAGTTTTGGTTCAGAGTCCTGATCTGATTAGGACTTTGAGAAAGAGTCCTAATTCGATCAAAACTCTAAGAATTTTTGGTCTTCTGATAAGAAAATGATGAAATTTAAACAGAAATTTTGAAAATCAATGAAAATGGACTGAGAAAACAAACTTTAGATAGAGTCATGATTTGATCAGGACTCTGGGGTAGAGTCCTGATTCTATTAGGACTCTAGGATAAAATCCCAGAATTTTGAAATTCTTTGATAAAAGTGTAATAGTTTTGATAGAGGAAAAGATTTTTGAAAGATTCTCTCAAAATTGAAATCAGGACCAGAGTCCTTATCCAACTAGGACTCTCTAAACAGAGTCCTGTTTCAACTAAAACTCTGAGTTTTTGACTTCTCTTTGAGAGATTTTGAAAGATTTGATTAAAAACAGGTATGAATAACGATGAAAAATAGAGTCCTGATCTGAATGCAACTCTGAGGAAGAGTCTTAATCCGACTAGAACTCTAAAGTTTTGGCTAAAATATAAGATTTTAAAAATCAGATGAAAAGATTTTAAAAACAAGTAAAGAACATAAGTAACAGACGAAATCATGATAGAGTCCTGATTCGATTAGGACTCCAAGAAAGAGTCCTAATTCGACTGGGACTCTAGGATTTTGGTAAAAAATAAAGGATTTTGATAAGCTTTCTCAAAAACAGGTAAAAAAGGTAGTAAAAATAGAGTTTTGATTCGACTAGGACTATGGAAAAAAAGTCTCGATCCAACTAGGATTTTAGAAAAAGAGTCCTGATTGGACCGAGATTCTGAAAATTTGGACAAAAATGACGAGAATGGGCAAGAATATGACCACAATTGGTTGAAAATTAGAATGGTGTTTTAAAAATGTTTTAAAAAGATAAAAAGATGAGTCCTGATCCAACTAGGACTCTGAAATTTTTGAGAAATTTGATAAATGAAGGAATCCAGAAGCAAAACCACCTAATAGGATCTCATCTAAGAATTGAAATCAGTTGAAAATTGAATTTAAAACGAATGCAGATTGTTTTCTGAGAAAAACACTTCAAAATATAAGGTTCTGGGGGTTGGCAAATGACAAAATGTTGATTAGAAACCCAGGTTTTAAAATTAATTTTGAAAGAAAAGTTTTAAAACTCGAATCTGGATTAAATATTTTGAAAACAGGAGTGCTGGATCCCGAAAATGAGATGTAATGACATGCAATGCTATACAATGCTATACAATGCAATGCAATGCTATGCCGAATGCATGCAATGACACATGAAATATATAAACATTGGATGAGGGTGAAAATTTGGGGTGTTTACAGATGCCCCTCTTTGCTACTAAGCCGGTATAGGGCCGAGCTTAGTGGCAAAGAAAAACACACCAAATTTGGACTATATATAAAAAAAATACCCAGTTAGGAGAATCTGACCGGGTATGAAGGAATTGGCTATGACGGAAATGACAGATATGGAATGGAGAATAAAGAAGAAGTTTCACCTCATCGAAATGAGACTCTGGCTTGGCCCTTAACCTGGATGGGATGAAAGATACCTCATGGAAGAACGAGATTCAGGCTTAACCTTTAACCTGAAAGGGGATAATACCTCGTAGAAAAACGAGATTCAGGCTTAACCGTTAACCTGAAAGGGAACGATACCTCGTGGAAAAATGAGTCTCAGGCTTAACCCTTAACCTGAAAGGGGATGATACCTCGTGGAAAAACAAGGTTCAGGCTTAACCCTTAACATGAAAGGGAACGATACCTCGTGGAAAAACAACTATCAGGCTTAACCCTTAATCTGAAAGGGGACGATACCTCGTGAAAAAACGAGGTTCAGGTTTAACCCTTAACCTGAAAGGGGACAACAAACAGAATCCTTAAATGAAAAAACCATGATGGGACCTTTGAATTTTGCACAATAAATCCGAGAAGGGGTTGCAAAAGGAAGAAAGAGGGTCCCCTAAAGCTTGAAAAGGAATTGATCTTGGACATCTCATTGCTGAGACTGAAAATGGCTTTTAAGACAGATGACCTTTTGCAGAAAATTCATGTTTAACCCTTAACCTGAACGAAAACTGTCTATGGTGGGACAGTGGGGAGCACAAGAAAGTGTGCGAATCTGAGAGCCCAGGCACTTAGATCAAAACAAGAAGGGATGGATCTTGGATAACTCCTGTCATCCAATCCTAAAAGGGATAACTACAACGCTTGGATACATCAAAATAGACATCAAGCTCTCACTTCATGTCAGGATAACTTGAAAAGATTGACAACAACAACAACAAACAACTATGCCTTCATCCCAAAACAATTGGGGTCAGCGATATGAACAAAAAAAGAAATTCATTTTGAGTCTTCCACATGAATCCTTTTCCTCCAATCATTTCTATCGAATGCCATGTCCTCGGTGAGGTTCAAAGCATTCATATCCTTTCCTATCATCTCCATCCAAGTCTTCCTAGGCCTACCCCGACCTCTTTTAACTAATATATTTTCCCATTTCTCCAACCTTCTAACTGGAGCATCATTAGGCCTTCGCCGAATATGTCCAAACCACCGTAAACGATTCTCTCGCATCTTATTTTCAATGGGTGCAACACCTACCTTCTTACGTATCTTCTTGTTCCGAATCTTATCTTTTATTGTATTTCCACACATCTATCTAAGCATCCACATCTCAGCTACACTCATTTTTTGAATATGATGTCTCTTGGCAGCCCAACATTCCGTACCATATAGTAAAGCGGGTCTAATAGTCGTCCTATAAAACTTTTCCTTCAACCGCAATGGCATTCTACGATCGCACAGCACTCCAGTTGCACTTTTCCATTTCATCCACTCAACCTTTATCCTATGATTTACATCTCCATCAATTTCTCCATACTTTTGAATGATGGATCCCAAATATTTGAAATAATCATTCACCGGTATTTCTTGCTCACCAAGCTTCACTACACTCCCATCACTACTTCGTTGCTTACTAAACTGACATTCCATATATTCAGTCTTACTCTTACTCAACTTAAAACCTCTAGCTTCCAATGTCTGTCTCTATAATTCTAACTTAGCATTAACCCCAGCTCTAGACTCATCAATCAGAACAATATCATCAGCAAACAACATACACCACGGTACATTTTTTTGAATTGATCTCGTAAGCTCATCCATCACTATCGCAAATAGGAAAGGGCTTAAAGCAGATCCTTGATGTAACCCAACCGTTATCGGAAAATTGGTTGTCACCCCTCCACAAGCGCGGACATTGGTTACTACTCCTTCATACATATCTTTAATTATACTAATGTACTTGAGAGAAACACCTTTCTTCATCATTGTCCACCAGAGAACGTCCCTAGGTACTCTATCGTATGCCTTCTCTAAATCAATAAAAACCATATGCAAATCTTTGTTCCTCTCTCTATATCTTTCAATAAGTTGTCTAAGAAGATGTATATCTTCCATAGTTGATCTTCCAGGCATAAAACCAAATTGATTCTCCGACAATAAGATAAAAAATTGTAGTTGATTGAAAAATGATTGAAATGTAAGTATATTTATATGAAAAATATTCTCTCTTTTCTACCTGAAGTATTACCTCCAACTGGACTTGACTTCGTAGAATCAAGATTCGAATTCAAATTCCATGCCATTGACTTTCTTTCAAGGAGGCTATCAATTTTCTTGATATGAACGGAAAAGAGAGTATTCTTGATATTGTGAAAGCAATTGGTGAAAGGATACTGATAAAAGAATTTCACAAAATTGAAGAAGATTCTTAGCGGATTCGGCAGTTTGATATCCTGGGATTCTTTTCTTAGAATGGTCTTTCTGCCTGTACTCTCTCTTTTTTTCAACAGAATTGGAGCTTTTTTTGGGTTTCTGGGGAATTTATTACATCTTCCTTTACTTTGGAGATGTCCCAACTTTTCTCTCTCTTTTTAGAAGGGTACGTCACAAACTCCTTCATCTTGGAGATGTTCGGATCCTCCTTTACCTCAGGGATTATATTGACGATATTGGCTCATTGGCTGATGGTCTCTTGATGATAGTTGAAATTATATATCTTTTAAGGTTTGTCGGGAGGCTCATCGCAATCGTCTTCATCTTGACAGTGCTCTAAACTTTCTCTGGAAGGATCCGTCACAAACTTCTTTATCTCGGAGATGATCCAAATCTTCTTTGGCATAATTCATCTTCATCTTCATCTTGACGACAATTGAGAGATCCCTTTTGCAGATATTTAATTGCAGCTTAAACGATTGAGGAGATATAGGAATCAAATGAATTTTTCTGTATCACCCAGGATATTTTGACTGCCTTATCTTTACAAGAATGATCTTTAAAAATGTGTCATAGCTGCGATCAATATCAATCACTTATGGCTTTGCGACAACATTGAATTTTCTTTGTTGGCTATATCGAGGATTTATTCTTCATCCCTTTGGTTAGTCAATAGAAAGAATTTGGATTTTGAATCCTTCTTTACAAAAGCTTCACTCTTTTGGAAGTAATATTGAAGGTAACTTGAGATAATTTCTTTTGTGCAATAAAAGATTTTTTTGAGATCAATAACTATTTTTCATGATAAATTGGCAAAATATTCTTGGAATCCTTGGTGAAAGAAATCGCTTGAGATCTAAATGACACATCCATGGCTAGATTCTCCTCTCCTTTCCCCAAAGGAGAGACTCATGCTTGACCCTTACCTGAACGGGTAATAAAAAGATACTCATCTCTTCCCTGAAGAGGAGGTGTTTGCAAAATGAACTTTCGAAGAGAAATAAAGTTTTCGTCAAAACTCCCTACTTCTAGGCTTCTCTTATGGAAAGAGGGCCGCTAACAAAAGTTGGAAGGATATCATAGAGGAGCGAGTCCATCACACTCTCCCTAGAAAAAGGGTCCTCGATGACAGGGGTGGCCTAACAAAAGACATTCAAGATTACAAGAAGGACGAGCTTCCGTCGAAACTCTTCCTGAAAAAAGGGTTCCTTGTATGACAATAAAGATTTGTTTTGCAAACTGTTCGTGAAGCACAAGTCCCTTCAAACTCTCCCTAGAAAAAGGGGTTCAATGAACAAACAGTAAAGACATGCAAAAAGAACGAGCTCCCTTGAACTCTCCCTGAAAAAAGGGTCCTTTGCAATAAAAAATGATTGATGATTGGTTTTGAACTAATTGGCAGACAAATTCGACATAAAGGTCGAATCTTGAAAGACTATGATTGCAGGATACGACTCAAAGGTCGGATAAACATGATCAACTTTGATAGAATTTGATAACCTAAAAGTTTGCTTGATAACACGAATGACCAGAGGTCTGACAAAATTGGTGACCCAAAGGTCAGATTAACAGAATGGAGTGACCCAAAGGTCTGATAAAGATTGTCTGGTTCGCAGATCTGAAGATTAACATTGAATCTGAACCTCAATGTGAGATTTATGTTGCGATCAGTATAAAGACCGAACTTTGACAACGTACCAGTACGAGCACTGGATTTTAAAAGATTACCAGTACGAGCACTGAATTTTTAAAAGATTATCAGTACGAGCACTGGATTTTGAAAGATTACCAGTACGAGCACTGGATTTTGAAATATTACCAGTACGAGCACCGGATTTTGAAAGATCGCCAGTACGAGTACTGAATTTGAAAAGGATACCAGTACGAGCACTGGATTTTAAAAGAGAAGCAGTACGAGCACTGGATTTTAAAAGAGTATCAGTACGAGCATCGAATTTTATAAGATTACCAATACGCGCACCAGATTTCGAAAGATCGCCAGTACAAGTACTAAAATTTAAAAGGATACCTGTACGAGCACCGAATTTTAAAGAGTATTAGTACGAGCACCGGATTATAAAAGATTACGAGTACGAGCACTGAATTTTGAAAGATTACCAACACAAATACAAGATTTGTTAAAGCAACAAAGGCGAGATTGGATTTCATAAAAGGACCAATTTGAAAATTGGATTTAACCAAACCGGTGTAAAACTAGGTTCGGTCAGAAGTTTTGAATCAGAATTCAAATCTTCAAGGAAAGACTAGATGAATTGGATTTTGAGAGAGAATTCGGGTCAGAACTCAGATCTTCTAGACCAATTTACAAGATAGTTCGAGTAGAAGTTCAAACCTTTAAAGGAACACTGAGCGAATTGGATTTGGAAGAAAATTCAAGTCGGAACTTTGATTTTTCTAGACCAATTCTGAATTGGATTTGGAAGAAAATTCGAGTCGGGACCCGAATCTTCTAGACCAATTCTAGAATCTAGAGAAAAGAAAATTAGACAAATTGGATTTGGAAGAAAATTCAAGTCGGGACTTGGATTTTCTAGACCAATTCTGAATTGGATTTGAAAGAAGATTCAAATTGGAACTCGGATCTTCTAGACCAATTCCGACATTTGAAAGAATGAAATTTGGAATTAGTTCCACTAGTACAAGTACCAGATTTTAAAGGAGTACCAGTACGAGCACTGGATTTTTTAAAACATTACCAGCACGAGCGCTGATTTCTAAAAGATTATTAATTGATTGCGATGAGAGATTTTTTATCTTCACCCTCACGATGACTTGGACGACTGTCGGGGCCTCAAGATTTATCCCTTATCCTGAATGGGTGATAAATTTGATGTAAATTGATGCAAATGAATGCAGATGAATGCAGATACAAGTGAATGCAAATAAATGCAAATGGTGAAAGATTTTGTTTGATCCTGCCTTCATACAGGGTATTTTGAATAAAAGATAAATCTATAACAAAAATGCCACAGTGTATGCTGGGAGGAAAAGGAGTATTCTGATAAAAGAATAATTGATCATTTATTGGAGAGAATTCATTGAGGAATACAGAGAATAGAATAGAAGTTTTCTAAGTGTAGAATTTGTTCAAATGTTGGGCATTGATAGAATCAAGTAATTCTACTCCGTCTGCATTAATCAGACGATATGAATTACGTGATAATGCTTCTTTCACCACGTAGGGTCCTTCCCAGTTTGGTGACCATTTTCCACGTGGACGATGCTTGAGATGAGCCGTTGATCTAAGGATCAGGTCATTAACTTGAAATCTTCTTTCGATGACTGACTTGGCATATTGCCTTGCTATTCTTTGACGATAAGACTGAGCATGCTCTGCTGCTTTGAGTCTTTTCTCATTGAGTAGATCCAGTTGTACCAATCTCTGTTGTTGATACCGGTCAAGTGGTAGCTCTAGAAGAGATGCAAATTTAAGAGCGAGTTTTTGAACATGAAGAGGTAACACCACCTTGATCCCATAAACAAGCTATGAAGGAGTTGCGTTGGTCGGGGTTCAAATGGTGGTTTGATATGCCCAGAGTGCATCATGAATTTTCTCGTGCCAATCACGACCTGTCTCAACGGTTCTTTCCAAGATGCGGATCAAACTTTTATTTGTGGCTTCCGCCTGACCATTCCCTTGGGGATAATAAGGAGCCGAAAAATGATGATAAATTCTGAATTTCGAATAAAAGATCTTCATTCTCTCGTTCTTGAAATGAGTACCATTATCTGACACAATATCGTGTGGTATACCGAAACAACAAAGAATATTCTTATGAATAAATGAAACTACATGTCGACCTTCCACTGTACGCAAAGTGACAGCTTCAACCCACTTGGTGAAATATTTTGTTGTGGCAAGGAAATATTTATGACCATTGGAAGCGGAAGGAGTGATGGGTCTTACGACATCGAAGGCCCATATAGAGAATGGCCATGGAGACACGACTGATTGCAAGTACGTAGCTGGTGCATGAATAAAAGGTGCATGTATCTGGCACTAAACGCATTTCTTTACAAAACGATAGCAGTCTTGCTACATGGTTTTTCAATAATATTCTGCTCGAATGATCTGCTTAATAAGGGTTTGGTAGCCAACATGACCACCGCAAATGCCTTCATGGGCTTCTCGCACGACTTATTTGGCTTCTTCTTCATCTAAGCACCTAGAATACTTAGAACTGAACCCACGACGATAAAGAACATTGGCAAGAATAAAATAACGGGCAAACATATGCTGAATCACTTTTTGCTCCCTCTTTGATAATTCTGGTGGAAGCTCACCAATTTCAATGAAGTTTTTAATATCTTGGTATCAAGGCTTCTTTTTCTGTTCCGCCTGGTTAACTTGCATTACCAAAATGAAGGCAATTTGGTCAAGTCTGCTGATTTCAAAAGAACGACAAGATTCTCTGCTTCTGAAAGACATAATGGAGCCTAGGCTGGCCAAATCGTCAGCTATTTGATTAAACTCTCTTTTGATATGGAAAAGCTGAAATTCATCAAAATTGTTGATGAGGGCTAGAACAATCTTTTGATAAGGAAGCAACTTCTGGTCTTTTACATACCATTCAACTTTGACTTGGCTGACGATGAGCAATGAATCACCGAAAGCGTGTACTTTCTTAACATTGAAGTCTTGCAGAATTCTCAGACCTTGTATTAAAGCTTCATACTCGACCATATTGTGAGTGCACTAAAAATCAAGTTTCAGAGAGAAAGGGATCATCTCTTTTTCTGGTGTGATTAGCAAGATTCCAATTCCTATGTCGGCCATGTTCTTGGAGCCATCGAAAAATAGATTCCAAACTGGAGACTGTTGAATATTATGGATGCGTTCATCAGGGAAATCATCCTCTATTTTTACATTTTTTGTCAAAGGAAAATCAGCTAACTGGTCGGTGATAGCCTGACCTTTAATTGACTATTGAAAAACATATTCCAAGTCATACTATATTAAAAGGACTTGCCACTTGGCAATATGTCCATTGAGAAATGGTTGTTCGAGAGTGTACTTGAGAGGATTAAGTTTTGAGAGAATCTCGACTTCTGATGCTAACAAGTAATGTCTCAACTTCTAACACATCCAAACCAGTGCTAGACATGTCTTCTCTATCTGAGAGTACTTCTTCTTGTAGTCAATAAAAGTCTTGCTTACATAGTAGATGGCATGCTTAATGAGACTGCCTTCTTCGTATTATGCTAAGAATCCGCCGCAAGCGACTTGGTTAACTGAAATATACATCAAAAGAGACATTCCCAATTTCGGTGGCTTCAGAACGGGTGGGTTAAGAAGATATTTCTTGATACGATCAAACGATTGCTGACACTCTGGTCCCCACTCAAATTTCACTCCTTTTCTGAGTAAATGATTGAAAGGCTCACATCTCATGGCAAGATTGGATATGAATCTCTGAATTGATTGCATATGTCCCTGAAGACTACGCAATTCTTTGAGAGTAGTTGGAGGTGACATATCAATGATGGCCTTTGCTTTGGCGGAATCCACTTCTATCCTTTTTTTACTGACCAAGAAGCCTAATAACTTGCCTGATTCAACTCTGAAGACACACTTTTGAGGGTTGAGTCTTAGCTTATAAAGAATGAGTCGTTTGAAGACTTGACTTAAGGCATCAATATGATCTTCTTCTTCCTTGGATTTGACTAGGATATCATCAACGTATGCATCCATGGTCTTGTGCATCTGATCATGGAATATGGCAGCCATTGCGCGTTGATAGGTTGCCCCGACATTCTTGAGCTCAAACGGCATGACTGTATAACAGAAAGTACCCTATGGTGTGGTGAAGGATGTCTTGGATTGGTCACGAGCAGCCAATTTGATTTTATTATATCCGGAGTATCCATCCATAAAGGAGAACATGGCATGACCAGTCGATATTTGGGAGCGGATAGTCATCCTTTAGAGTAGCCTTATTGAGATCACGGAAGTCGATACATATTCAAACTTTACCATTCTTCTTGGGAACTGCTATGATATTTTCCAACCAATCTGGATAATCTATTGCTCGAATGAATCCTGCTTTAAGCAAATCCTCAAGTCCTTTTTTGACCTGCTGCTCGATTCGAGGATCCATCTTCCTCAACTTTTGCTTAACTGGTTTTGCATCAGGTTTCAAAACGAGGCGATGCTCCACCAATTTAGGATCTAACCCTGGCATATCCTCATAAGTCCATGCGAACACTTCTTGGTACTGCTTGAGAAAATTGATGAGCCTTCCCTTCTCATCTGTGCTTAGACAGGAACTGGTTGTGAGAATTTTAGGACTATCCTCTGAACCAATATTGATGTCTTCAGTTGGATCCTGAACTAGGGTCGATGACTCATCTTGTTTCTGAATTGCTATAAATTCTGGCAACTCTGGAAGTGATGAGTCAAATTCTGCCACTTCTTCTGCTGTTTTGTGACCTTACTATCCTCTGCTTTTGCCTTGACCCGATAAATCTTTACAAGTTTCGATGTGATTGAAGAATTGATGACTAATCTCTTTATTGATTGGGAAAACATTCTGAAACTTTGAAAATGAATAGCTTTTTAGAAAAAGTTCATTCATTATGGCATAAATTGCATGAAATGAAAGAGGATAAGAACAATGAATTTTGAAGACAACTTGCAGAGGAGTAAGAGAAAGATGGCATCCAGATAGATGAGAAAATTGATAGCTTTATTGAAGACTTAAAATGAAATGATGACATTTAGAATGAACTGAAATGGGACATGGTCTCTACAAACTGCAAAAATCAAATGAATGAAAAGGAGAAAGACAGATGGTAGAAGCTTTTAATGAATCCCCTTAATGAAGACAGTATTTTTATGAGATCTTTTGCCCATGAATCCCAATCCTGCCCTGCGCGGATGATGATCGGAGATCACTGGCTCTAGCTGTTGTAAACACCCCAAATTTTCTACATCCATTCTCAAATAACCCTCCTCGTGCAGTGCCAACCCTGTTAGGTCAGTGTAGGAGTCAAACCCCGAGTCAGTTTTCTAAAAATTACCATTTTACCCATTTTTCATTAGGAAAATTACCATTTTACCTCTAGGTCATCCTGAACCCCAGTCAGTCGGAGTCAATTAAGCTCATTGGTTAGTTCAGAACATTTAGAATATCAGTCATTTCAAATTCATTTGAGCTCACAGTGAGAAAGTCATTTTCATTTCTGATCATTCCTACCAAAATGGGATCATTTCTTTAGAAATAAGCTCATTTCTTGCTCAAATCCAAGCCAATTGTCTCCGAGTCAGTCATACTCCCAGAGTCTAACTTGAGCTCACTAGAAGTTCAAGCACTCCAGTTTCAGTTCAAAGCCATTTCCAAGTGTCCAGGAGCCCATTTTAGTCCATTTTAGCTCTTTCAGCTGAAATTGAGCTGAGTTCAGCCAATTGAGCTAGTGTTCGAGCTTCGATTTTAGTTCATGTCAGTATTATTGACCTTTTTTTTAGCTCAAAGTCAGCTCAAGTTCGTAATTCACTTCACTTCAGTGACCATTCCGTACCATTTCTCTAAAAATGGCAGCTTTTCTTGAAAATTCAGTCGGAAAGGTCAGTTGAGTCAGTGCCTGGTCAGTTCATTTGAGTTCTGAAACTCTAAAACCCAACTCAATCTAGCTCATCTCAGTTCAATCCAGCTCGAACCCCAATTTTCAGTGTCACTCTGACCCAGTAGAGTCCCAAAAACCATTTCTTGATCTATTTTGCAAATTTTATCAATTTTAATGCTTTTTAAACTGATACAAGTGTCAATCGGGGTCTCACATCCAAAAGTCTTTATTCAAGGTTAGCATTTCGCATAGCATTTCATGTCATTTCTCATCATTTCATATCATTTCTCAACATTTCATAACATTTCATCACATTTCATTTCATTTTCGAAGTCCAGAACTCCAGTTTTATAAATTTTAATCCAGATCGAGTTTTAAAAGCTTTCAGAAATCAATTTCAAACCCTGGGTTTCCAAAATTGACATTTTTACCCCCAGGAGTCTAAATTTGGAAATATTTTCTCAAGAAAAATAATCTGGATTTATTTCAAACTCAAATTTTTGAATTCTACACTAGATTTGCTTCACAATAAGGTATTCAACTTCAAAATCCGAGCTCGTTTCAAAAACTGCCAAAAATAGCTCATTTTGTTTGAAAATAGAGTTAGAAGCATTTTCTCAAGAAAAACAATCTGGATTTCTTTCAACATTACATTTTTAAATTCTACATTGGATTTGCTTTGCAACGGGGTATTGAACTTCAAAATCCGAGCTTGTTTCAAAAACTGCCAAAAATAACTCGTTTCGTCTGAATTTTTTTTAAAAGACTATTTTACCGATCTAATCGTCAAAATGAATTTCAAAATAGGAATTTGGACCCGCTCTGAGATGGCCCATTCATTTACATTTTTACTTTATTAAAAAAATGTTTCTTTTTATTTGTTTGTTTTTGTTTTTATTGATTTTTATTTTTTTATTTTATTTTATTTTAGAGAGGAGGTGGGACCCACAAGGTGGTCACCCAAACCTCCAGCCCCACTTTCCATTTTTCTCATTTTTTCTTTCCCTTTTCCTTTTTCCCTCCTTTTCTTTCTTTCCTTTTTTTTCTCTTTTCTTTCTTTTTTTTCTTCCCTTCCTTCTTTCCTTCTTCCCTTCCTTCCTCCCTTCCTTTCCCTCTTGCCTAGCCATTCACGTAAACTTCTTTGAGATTTCTTTTCATTAAACCTAGAAAGACCTAAGTCTATGGAGGCATTAAGGACCCTAAGTTTTATTTGGTAAAGAGGAGGAGATACGACTGCCCTTGGCTTTCCTCTCTCTCTCTCTCTCTCTCTCTCTCTCTCTCTCTCTCTCTCTCTCTCTCTCTCTCTCTTTCATCGCAGCAGCAGCACAGCATCTTCACCAGCTTGCAGCTCTTCTTCAGCCACCACAGCAACCGGTATCACCACTTCAGCCCTCTCCAACACAGCAGCCACAACTGTGGCATCCACCCTCAACCCCCTCTTCAACAGTTGTTGTTACATTTCCAGTAACCACAACACTTTCAGTCATCCCTACTGCATTCAGCCTCCAACAAGGCTAAGTTGCTTCAGCCCAAGCAGCCAACTCATCAGTTTGCATTCATTCCAACTGATGTAAATAAGCAAGGCTTTCAAGGTAAAGTGCCTATTCCTTTTATTATTTGGAGGCTTTTTCTTGCTAACATGAGTTTTTTTTTTTGTATTAGGCTATGAATACCATGTAAAACTAATTAAAACTGGATTTACAATGGTAAGAGACCTTGCTTTATGGATTTGAACAACATGAAATATTGGTTTTGTTATGACATGGCTATGCAAATGAGGTAATCCATCCGATAAATGGATTGGATCCCTCTACCACCAATAGCCAACATTAAAATAGATCATACCCTGTCAACTTTATTTTATTCTCATATTCCATGTAGTTTCATATTTAAGTAATGCATTTAATTCATTTTCATTATTCATTTTATTCACTTTGTGTGGTTTTTGTTAACATTTAGTTTAGAATATATAAGTTTTCGGTTATAGGTATGATCCAGATGTTATTTTGCATAGATTACTTCATCAATAAAATTTTCAGATTTTATGATCTTTGTATTTATGTTTCATTAAACTTCTGTAAAAAAATTGGATTAGCTTGAAAATCGGAGCTTCATAAAAAAATAAAAGATTGACATTGGGTTTTTAACCCCTTGGAAACTTCCAGTTCGTGCTTTATCAGACAAAAACCTTCGGTACCACCCTTGTCGGAGATCCGGATCATCCTCTAAAAATCACAGTGGATTTATAATTGAATCTACTAGTGATATGGAAAATTTTAGGTTTTTCCAAGTAGTTTTGACCTCTGAAAAAAAACGGATTTTCCAGACTCCTGGGAAAATCTTGATTTTCCTTCGTCAGGGTATAGACAAACCCTAATGCACCGAGTCCATCCAATCTGTAACCTTTCTGCAAAAACTTTCAACATGAAAGTTGTTCCTACATAATTTTCTGTCATTTCCCAAAATTTGGGAATTTTTTGATCTATTTCAGTATTTTTCCCGGATTTTCTCTTTCTGTCTAACAGATTCCAATGTCCAGAAATTCCAGAGATTTAGGTCTCTAATAACAGTATGGCCTTTTCCAAACCGTAACCCAAATCCCAATGGTGTCAAAAGGTAAAACTTTTCCCTGTTTGTCAGGGATATTTTCCCACAATTTCAACATTTTTCTCATCTGTTTACTATTTTGCCCACATTTGTTTACCAAAACCTGTCTGTTTCCCCCAAATCCTAGAGTCGCCGGATTCTGATCCGACTTGCCGGAGTGGCACAGCTCCGACCATAGGTCAAAACCAGAAAGTGTAAAAGTAAAAAATCCTTTCCTTACTGTCCTCTGTCACCCCATAAAAGTTGGGAAATTTTTATGGAAGTTTGATATACTAAATTCCCTTTAGAATCAACATTTTAGGCAAAAATCACAAAATTTAGGGTTTTTACTTGAATTTCCATATTTAAAAATACAAAAAATTATATTTTCGATCTCTATTCTGTTTTTAGGGATATTTTAGGTGTCCATTCCAAATTTGGCTTAATTCCAAGTTTATTTGCTCCATGTGTTAGTTTATCTTTAAGTTCAGAAGCGAAAATCAGGCAAAAATTAGGTTAAATTTGATATTTTATGATATTTTCATCATTTTAAGGTTTTTATCATGTAAATGAGCATATATAATTATATTAGGGTTAATTTCAATGTCATTTGCATTTCACATTTTTCATTTTTGCAAAATTTATTTCAGAAAACCCTGGTTTCAAGGCCATAGTCTTGTTATCATGGGTATTTTGGTTATTTTGACCTAAATTTTGAAATTTCAAGTTCTAATTCTCCAAAATTTCATGCATATCATCATATTCTATCATATTATGTTTGATTTATTTCATTTGATTTTTAAATTTCCAAAATTTACAAAATTTCTTTCAAAAAACCTTGATTTCAAGGTCATCAGGGGTATTTTGGTCATTTTGACCCCAATTTCGAATTTTTCAAGTTTATTTTCGAAATTTATTCATTATTTATCATGTTTATATCAAATGGGGTATGATTTTGGGTTTATATCTGAATAATATCTGATAATTTCCCATATTTTCGGATAAATTTAGAAAAACCTACATTTTTGTGCTAACCTTGTTTTCTAAGTTTTGCAGGAACATTCAAGAAGAAGACTTAGTTATTTCATTTCTTTATTTTATTCAATTCAATGTAAAAATCAATGTAATATTTGGAATAAGATTTACTTTTCTGCTTAGAATAGGACTGCATTGCATATAGTTTAATTTCTGCAAATTCAATATGTGATGTATCATTCATACACATTTATTCCAAATTCACTATGGTTTACACGAATGGCACTTGCACAAGCTCTTATGGAGTTTATAAACTCGGTGGGATTCATATTTATGGACATAGTTAGAATATGAAGAAAACCAAGATTTATGATCTTCATATTAGCCACATTCAACCTACACTCTTAGGCTAACTTTAAAAATGCACTGCATTTTTCAAAACTTCAAAATGATTTCCCAATTCCTCAATTGAAATTCTCTTTCAAATTTATATTCATTCATTCATATTATTCAAATTGCATTGTTTTCAAATTCATTTTCCAATTTCAATTTCATAAAATTCAATTTTCTCAAGAATTTCCAAGTCTTTCTCAGGATCTGATTTTCTCAAAATCCTGAGTTTTCAAATGAGATTTCAAAGTATTTTCTAAGTTCAAATCAAGATTTTCCAATGTTAACATTCTCAAATTTCAAAAATTCCAAGTTTTCAGAAATCGATTTTCTCAGAGTTCTCATTTTCCTGAGAATCCATTTTCCATTTCAAAAGTCATTTTCCAATAAATTTCTTGATTTTCTCAGAATTCTCAAATCCATTTTCTCATAAAAGCAATTCCAAGTTTCCAATCTCAAAACCAATTTTCTCAGATTTTCAAGTTTTTTTGAGAAATCACTTTCCAATGCAAATTTCTGATTTCCAATGAAATTCAATGATTTTCTCAAGAATTCAATTTTCAAGTACTTTTCCAATCAATTTTCAAGCATATTTCAATTTTCCAAAGCAAACATCATATTTTCTCAAACTTGCATTATTTTCAAAATTTCATAGCACAAGCTTGATTCTTTGTGCATTCTAGGAAAAATAGAGCATAATTTAGCTATTTGAGTCGAGTTAAAGCACATAATTGGTCCTTGGTTCAATTATCCCTGGTAAAGGCGTCAGGAATAGTTGAACCTTGTACAGACAGGCGGATCCCATTCCACGGAATTTTCCCGCAAATTTTTAAAACGGAGGCGAGTTAATTTTCAAAAACCATTTTCAAAACTTTGGGCGAGTTTGACTCACGAAATTCGTTTCTCTCTCGCAAGGGAGGGGAAAAATTTTGCGACGATAACAGCCGTCCATCTCCATTCTTGCCCAAGCCTTTGAAAGGTTGATAACCATGCTTCAGTAACAGGTCAAACCCTATCTCGGTTCTTATAATCTGCAGAAAAAGAGGATGGTCCTTGAAAGTACTGTAATCAAGACGTCCTCCGATTTTGAAGAAATGTGGCCCTTGCCATCGGACCATCGTTGTAGTATGCTTCGCCTCTGGTGTTGCCTCTAGTTTTAACATTTCCAGACTTTCGCTAAGAATAACTTCTTCGTTTTCCCTGATGCTAGGAATATCAGTAGTATAGGTCGGCCGAGGAATCATAGGTTGAGGCAGCCTCTCTTCTGGATATTTCCCCAGGGCAGTAGTTATCATGCCGCCTTTAGACCACTTAATGCACTGGTGCAGAGTGGATGGCACGGCATTGGCATTATGAATCCACGTTCGCCCCAGTAGAAGATTATACGTTGGTGGCACATTGACGACATGGAAAAGCACTATGTAAACAGAGTAGTTGATAAATATTTCCAGGAAGATTTTGCCCTTTGCTGACTGTCCGTGATTATCAAATCCATAAATGGTGATCGTATCCGGCGTGTATTCTTCTTCTTTTATACCCAGAGCCTTGACAGTCATTTCGGGGCAAATGTTAAGGCTACTGCCTCCATCTACAAGCACGTGGGGTACAGTCATTCCTCGGGTTCGCACTACAATGTATAGAGCATTATTATGAAATGCGTGAGGCTTGGGCAGATCCTCATATGAGAAAGTTATGGGAGCATTGGTGATGGCTTGATTAACGATTTGGGCCATGTCTTCAGGAGTGATGCCTGACTTGACCTTGATTTGTCACAGTAAGTCATCTAGGACTTGTTGATGCTTGGGAGATGCGCGTGACAACTCAAGAATTGGGATGTTGGAGAGGGCAGTGATCGATCTTTGCACTGTATTCATCTTCTCTTCTGATGTTTTTTTCTTTTCCAGCACGGGTCTGATAAAGTTTTTGGGAAACCATGACATTCTTTTGGCTACCTCTAGAGATACCCCAGCAGGCTCTTTTGAGACTTTCAGCTTACTGAGAGCTGAAATGAGGTCCATCTTTTGAGAATTGGACTGAGCCTTATGCAATACTAATACCTGATGATGTTCATTGATATCGCTGCTAGGACATGGTTGGATATGATCTTGAGGCTGGAACGGATGGTCAGATATCATTGCGGTTGAATGCTGAAAGAAAGGCTGATTCAGTATTTCCATTTTCTCATCTTCGGCCCCTTCCACCAACAGGTTTTTATCAATATAATCCTGAATAATGTTCTTTAGAACGAAGCAATTCTCGGTATTGTGTCCCACTGTTCGGTGGAACTTATAGAATCTTTCTTTCATTTTCCCCATGACTACTGGCAGATCGGCTACCTTTAGAAGCTTAATCATGTCATTGCCAAGCATATATTCTAGCATTGTTTCTAGAGACTGATTCAGAGGGGTAAACTTGCGATTATAACTCCACCCTTCACGCTTTGGCTTTTCTTGAAGTCTCGGTCTTTGTTCAAGAGTTTGTTGAGGTTGTCTATCATACTGAGGGATCAACTTACCCTTCTGATCATTTTTGTTGGGATTTGACCCTCTTGAACCATAACTGTGATCTTTCATATTTCCTTTATTCTGATTTTTGTTGTTATTGGCAGAGTAGGTAAAATAAGTTTTCTTCTTTGATTCCTGCTGACTGTTGTTCTTGCTAAACATGAAACCCTCATAAGAGCCATTTTTCATACTCAACTCAAGCCATTCGGCTCATTCAGTCAGTTCTATGAAGGTCTTTGATGGAGAGGTGAAAATTAGTCCCCTTAGGGGTTGCGAGAAGTTGCTCAAGATCAAAGATAGTGCATGTTCCTCTGATATCGAGTCACGCATCTTGTTGCAAGCGGATCTCCACCTATGAATAAAATCCCTGGCTTTCTCATTTTCCTTCTGTTTCAGGCTGCAGAGGTGGCTGAGGGTCGGGAGTGCCTCAACATTGAATAAAAAGCGCTCAATAAATAAATTAACCACTTTGTCAAACTCTTTCATCTCTATGGAGTTAATATGCTCCGAATACCATTTTGCTGCAATACCTTACAGACTGCGAGGGAAACAAAGAAATAAGGCTCAGTTATTCCTCCTGAACCTAGAACATTCTGCAAAGAATAGGGCAAGGTGTGCCTTTGGGTCATCCGAACCATCAAACTTGATAAATTACTTAGGGAGATTATCGATATCATCATCCCCATCTAGTCAGTCATAGAAATCTTCACTTGTGAAGACCCTTTTGCCTTTGTCGCGGGCTTGCAGATCTTTAACCATCTTAACCACATGTTTGAGTTGTGGCTGAGTAGGGTCATTGACAGATTGATTCCTGGATTTATAGGCTGACCCCTGCCCTTGAATCAATTTTCTAAATGCTTACTGAGCTTCATATTCTTTGTCAGTATCTCCCGCTGATTCTGCCTCATCAGAGGTTTCTTCATGACAACTCTGCTTTTTAGTGATCTTCATATTCTTTTTCACTGTTCGGCCTTTGACCTTTTTCTTATTGTGGGCCTTTCCTGAGCTAGCTCCTATTTCCTCAGTCAATAACTTACTCAACATTCTCTGGAACAATGAATACATCTGTGGGTCAATGTCATCATTAGCTTGCTGACTTCCATTTCCGGCGGATTGTGAAGAGGCCATTTCTTGTACTGAAGCTGATGAGGAACTGATAAGCTGGACTGACACGATTTTCTTTCCGAATCTTGTCTGAACCATGTAAGGATGCAAATGCTCCCTGCAGGGCAAAACTGAGGGTTAGCTGCTGAAAATGGTTTTTGAATAGGAAACATTTGCTGGATATCTGGTAGACAATCTGAAGGATATCCCATTACTAGGAACTGAGTCGTCGCTGGAGTCACGACAATTAAGCTGCTATTCTTTGCAAAATAAACAACTGAAAATATGTCTTGTTACCTAGGCGAGGTCGTCAAACCAAGATAGGATGAAAATTAAAGAAATTTTATTGAAGGGAAAACATGATTTTATTAATAATAAACTTGACAAAGAGGAGGGGGACAAACAATTTTCCACTACTCCTGATAATCAGAGGATACTCGAGAACCAGGAAAAATAGTGAGAGTAACAAAAGAATCCCAGACATGTCTGGAAGAATGGTATGCTTAGGACTACTGATCAGATGTGAGATCGAACTCTGGCAAGATCCCTGATAGTATACGAATTTCTATGTGCTTCTATCTCTGAGAGAACTGCTTGACACAGCGCTCTGGATGGTAATATGCGCAGAAGAATGGGCCAAGTAGCATGAACTGCTTGTCGTATGCATAAGTATATCTGGGAGGTGATTCCTGACGATCAAAGTAGTCCCACATGACTTCTTCCTCCTGAAGGTTGTCGATCAAGAACCAGTATCGTGCAACTGGCAGAAGCTTTTCACCATTGTATTCGAATAAACTGGCTCGGGTTGGCACATGTCGGAGGAACCAAGATTGCAATACATAGGTGCACCCTTCGACTAGAATTGATTCTCCGAGTGTGAAACGGGTCAACCCTCGGTATAGAAAAGCGAGTGCAGCCATGGCTATAGAGAGGCGGCTGGTCTGTCGACTTCCCCACCTTCGCAGAAGTTGAACGATCCTGATATCCATGTAATTTCGTCCATCTGGAAAGAGAGCCAGTCCCACAATGCATAGGACCATCGCATGTTGGATTCTTTCTCGAGTTGTTCGAGATAAAGATCTGACTTCTACAAATGCCCCATACTGCCTGTAGATTTTGAGCAGATTCACATATTCATTTCTATTTTCCTCGATCAATGGCCAAGACTTGCGTCCTGTCATGCAGGCTAAAGCGTCTCAGAGATCCAAACCCTTGACATTGATTAAGAACTGTTTCTCCAATGGATCTCCTGGATGATCGGTTGGCTCGGGTAATCCCATAATTTCTGAGAATTCGTCCATAAACAAAGTCATTTTCCCCCATAGAAACCAGAAGGTACTAGTACTTGGGTTCCACCGCTCTGCCAGTGCGTGGATCAAATTGTCATTGACTGTCTGTTTTCCCACTACAGATGCCAGTTCTAACCCACAATCGCTCAAATGGTCCGGAAATATACGAGAAAAGTTCTTGAGCCATGAATAGTACCACCGGGGAATGAAGGATCCGGTGCTGAGAGTTTGATGTTCTGTAAGACCTTGACGCACCTCGTAGGAGATGTGACCCTCGAGAAAGAATTAATCAAGTTGACTGGATGCCATCAGACTGGAAAACATGGAAAATTGGAATAAGACTTGGGAAAATATAAGGATTTTGAAAAAGATGCAGACAAGATAAAAATGAAGCAGAAAAAATGAGATCCAAAAGGAAGGAAGGATGAAAAATCACCTGGAGTTTTGAGGAAAATAAAAGAGAATTTGAAAAATCGTCCAGGGTTTGAATAAAACAGGAATTTTAGACAGTATATGGAAACAGATGAAAAAATTGGGGATTTTTGAAAATCGTCCAGTATTTTAGAAAACTTGTGGAAAATGTAATAAAAGAAACTAACATTCAATCACATCCTATAGAAACAAGTATGCACATACAACATTCTCTAAAAGTTGACTCTAGATGCACAAGTTTTGAAATAGCTTTAGGACCTTAATCCTAACTCTAAGGTTTAGATCATCTGTGTCCAATCATGCTATGCCTATATACTCGAGCCAAGGCTCGATGTACGTGGCATAAAATCAATTTCTCTGGTTCTAGGTTCAAGTTTTCCAACATCCTTGAGCGCCTGCCGATATACATTGGACTGTGGCTCTTGGTACGTGGCAGGGGGTTTTCACCCAAATAGGTGGCCCAATTGTGAGCCTTTGTTCCGAACTATGGTTCTGGAAGAAAGCCTAGCAACGTGAAAACCGGGTAAAGATAGGTGGGGTAGTTTTTGAAAACATGAGCACATGCAAGCAAACAGAAGGCTCTAAGACCTAATAAGATAGAATTTTGAAAATTTGAAGAAGCAAACATTATTTTCATACAATTCCTAGATTGAGGAGGGTTATATTAGACCTAAGTCTATGTAAGCATAAATAATTCTCCTCAATATGGTCCTACCAAACCATGCCTAGTCTACATGCAATCCATGTCAGCTGGGTCCAAGTCTAGGCTTCTAGGTTCACATGATAACAGAAAATAAAAATTGACATTCCATGAAACACAATTTTGACAATTTGAACTAAGTCAAGCACACAATTGATCTGACGAAGACAGGTCCCATCATGGTCGCCAAACCTGTTATCATCGCAAAATTTTACTTTTGCAAGTCAAACTGACCTTTGAAAAAGATTTTAAAAAGATTTTAAAAATGAGGGATAATTCCGAAGAATGGGACTCGCCTGTCAGTACGAGGTTCAACCGTTCCAGATGCCTTTACCAGGGGTAATTAAACCAAGGATCAAAAGTGTGCTTAACTTGTCTAAATCGTGTTCTATTTCCTAAATGCACGAAGAATCAGGCCTGTGCTATGAATTTTCTGAAAAATGCAGATTTGAAAACATGATGTTTGCTTCTAAGTTTGGAAAATACTGAGAGAATTCTTGGAAAAGATTATACTTTGAAAATCGTGAGCCTTGTTGAGAAAATATTTCTGAAGAACATGAAAATCGATTTTTGAAGAAATCCAAGTGTTTTTTGAAAATAAATTTTTGAGAAAACATGAAATGACTCAGAGAAGATTGATTTCTATGAATTTGAACTTTAAAATAAAGAATATTACTTGGAAAACTGAATTTTGATCTTTGAAAAATACTTGAAATATCATTTGAAAGCTCAGAATTTTGAGAAAATCGTTTTCTAAGAAAACTTAGAAAATTTTGAGAAAATTGATTTCTCTGAATTAGAATTGGGATTTGCAAATTGAATGAAGTGAATGAATATGGATTTGAAAGATATTTTTTTAAGGAATTGAGAAAATCCTTTTGAATTTTAAGAAATGCAGTGCATTTTGAAGTTAGCCTAAGAGTGTAGGCTGAATGTGGCTAATACGAAGATCACAAATTTGTGTCTCATTTGTATTTTGACTATGACCATAAATATGAATTCCACCGAGTTTGTCAACTTCATAAGAGCTTATGCACGTGTCATTCATGTAGACCATGGTGGATTTGTAAAAAAAAAAAATGCATGAATGATGCATTCATCAGATATTAAAATTTGCAAAATTAAACTATATGCAATGCAAATCCTAATCTAAGCAGAAATTGAAATTCTTATTCCAAAGTTTACATTTAATTTACATCACTAATTGAATTTAAATACAGAAAAATAAAGTCTTCAATATCCCTGCAAAACTAGAAAACTTGTTAGTGAAGATATGTTGGCTTTTCTAGATTTATCCAGTAATATCTGGAAATTGCTGGATTTTGCTAGATATAAGCCTTTTTCCATGATTCCCTGAGATAAACATAATGAAATATGAAATAAAATTAAATAAATATGAAAATGGGATTTGAAAATTCAAAATTAAGGTCAAAATGACCAAAATACCCCTAATAGCAAGACTATGGCCTTGAAACCAGAGTTTTCAGAAAGATATTTTGTAAAATACAACTTTTAAAATTCAAATGAGGATAAATTGAACCAAAGATGATATGATATGATTAAAAATATGAAAATTATGGTTTAGAATTTTGAAACTGAGGTCAAATGACCAAAATGCCCCTGATAGCAAGACTATGGCCCTGAAATCAGGGTTTTTGAAATAGATTTTTTTAAAAACTTTGGATTTAGGATTGAAATAAACATAAAATCGACCATGAAGCATCCTAATATGATTCTAAACATGAACAAATCCTAAAAACATGAACTTATACATGAAAATCATGATTTTGGCAGTGTTTCGGGATCCTACGGGTACTCTGTTTTGCAATTTGATTGATTCAAGCACCAAACAATATCCAAAATTCATAAAAATCGGCATGTGCAATCCTTGTAACCCTAGAATTGAATTTTAAACAGAAATGTTCAATTTTGACAAAAATCTCAATTCGAAATTTACACAAAACCCTAAAATTTGCTATTTTTGCCTATGGATCTGTACCTGTTTCAGTGTTAGACCCGAATCAGGGGTCAATACACCATGGAAATCTCTGAAATTTTACAGAGACAAAATAGACAAAAAAAAAAAGACAACCTCTTGTTTACAGATCAGAAAAACCATCTCTGATGAGGGAGATATCATTCCGGCAATCTGGACTTGAATATAACGAATATAAAATTAATTAAAACAGGTACTTCCGGTTGAAAATACAAAAATAAATAAAAGTCTTCATTAAAAATTTCTAAAATTTCATAAGTGAATAGTAGACAAAAAACTAATAAACTTCTTTTTTTATAGATCATGAATCAAATCTACGGTTAAAGATCTATCATCAGTACAAGTTGGATTAGGGTTTTGATAAATCATAACGAGTTTTACAATTTGGATCCGACTTTCTGACATAGGAAAAATACCAAACAGAGGAAAAAAATTATGAAATTTTACAGTAAATATTCTACATCAACATGAAGCCACTGCACTTTACAGATCTTGAATCAGATATTGGATGAGAGAAATAATGCATCTGCAAGTTACCTATGAATTTCAATAGTGATTTTAACGATTGAAAATCATGGTTCAATCTTTTATTTTTCTGACAGAGTTCCCGAATCCCAAAACCTCTGATTTTTTTACAAAACTTCACTGACATATCTGTGAATAACATATAAAAAAATCAGTAATTTCTAACGAGTATTTCAATACTAACATGATTTCTATGAATCCAAGATTAAAATATACAGAAATCTAAGAAACACCAATAAAACATGATTTATTTAATGAAAAAAAAAAGCTAAACAGTAAAACGAATCCTATTTTGATGTTGTAATACATAAAATAAATAGTAAATAAGAATAAAATAGGGAATCCATGGCTGAAATTACTTTTACCCTTGAAACCATGGATTTAATCCATTTAATCGGATAAATTTCATGTTTTCTTGGTTAAGAATATAAAAAACAATGCAATAAATGATTCTAATGGATTAGAACCATGAAAAACAGCATGGAATAGGGTTAGATCATCTTTTTGAATTGAACTTGAGGTTCTTGAGGTTGAATCCATGGTTTAATCCATGAAAGGGGAGGTGCCAATGGTGAAATCTATGTTAAAATATGAAAAAGCACTAAATAAAACCTAAAAATTCATGAAAATCTTACCTTAAGGTTGCAGCCTCAATGGAGGAAGGAGTAAGGGCTGGAGAGGAGAGAGAGACTCCAAGAAAATCCAAGAGGAGAGAGATAGGGGGCCCGACCCACCTATGGGATTTTATAAAAAAAATTAGGTTTAAAATTAAGAAGTTTGGAATTTTTGGACTCTAAAAGGGGGGGGGGGGATTTTTCCTAATTGGGTATGGCTTGTTGACTTTCCTAATTAGGCCCTAACTATCCTAAGACTCCTAACTAAACCCTAAAAGCTCCAAATGTGACGCCACCTAGTGTGAGCCCACATTGGTTTTTTTAAGTTTTAATTAAAACCTTTAAAAACAATAGTTTAAAAACCAAAATTAAAATGGATTTTCAAAATAGATTTTGACTCTTCTAAACTTCTAAACTAACTAGGACACTGATTAACCCTAATCTCACCCTGATCTCCTCAAATGTGATGCCACTCGGAGTGTGCCCCACTTGAATTTTCAAAAACGATTGTAAAACTTGAAAATGAGAAGTTTTTCAAAAAGGTATTAAAAAGCGAACTTAGAATTGAAAGTTTTGAAAAGGTACAGAGTCTTGACTGGGTCAGAACTCTTCCAGATATGGCACCAACTGAGTGGGCCCCACATCGAAGTTTTAGAAAACTTGAAATAAAGACTAAAAATGGCTTTGAAAAGAGGTTAAAATCGACAGATGAAATTCAATGGTTTGAAAATAAAGTCCTAAGCGAACTAGAACTCCGGGCTAGAGTCCTAAATTTTTAGGATTCTGAGATTTTAGGATTTTAAAAGCCAAATAAAGAAGTTTTTGAAAGATTTTATCAGAAATGGTAAAATAAGTCAGAAAACGCAATCAGGGTTAGAATCCTAACTCAATCGAAACTCTGAAATAGAGTCATGAATTAACTGGACTTTGCAAGATGACTTAATTTTTGAAAAGCAAATGAAAAAGAATGAAAATGAAAGTAAAAACAAACTTTAGAATAGACACCTAATAGGATTAGGACTCTGGGACAAAGTCTTGATCAGACTAAAACTCTAGATTTTTTTTGGTATTTTCTGAAAAACAGTTGAAAGAACTTATAAAAATAGTGAAAATAATGATAAGTATTGAAATCAAAACAGAGTTCTAATTCAACTGAGACTCTGGGGATAGAGTCCTAATTGAACTAGAACTCTCAGATTTTTGGATTTTCTGAGAAACAAATGAGAGAATTTTGAAAAACAGTTAAAAATAGGATAAAATTGAAGTTTTGGTTCAGAGTCCTGATCTTTTTAGGACTATGAGAAAGTGTCCTGATTCGATCAGAACTCTAAAATTTTTTGGTTTTCTGATAAGCAAATGATGAAATTTAAACAAACTTTGGATAGAGTCCTAATTTGATCAGGACTCTAGGGCAGAGTCCTGATTCTATTAAGACTCTAGGATAAAATCTCAGAATTTTGAAATTCTTTGATAAAAGTGTAATAGTTTTGATAAAGGGAAAGATTTTTGAAAGATTCTCTCAAAATTGAAATCAGGATCAGAGTCCTGATCCAACTAGGACTCTCTGAACAGAGTCCTATTTCAACTAAAACTCTGAGTTTTTGACTTCTCTTTGAGAGATTTTGAAAGATTTGATTAAAAACAAGTAAGAATAACGATGAAAGATAGAGTCCTGATCAGACTGCAACTCTGAGGAAGAGTCCTAATCCGACTAAAACTTTAAAGTTTTGGCTAAAATATAAGATTTTGAAAATCTGATGAAAAGATTTTAAAAACAAGTGAAGAACAGAAGTAACAGACGAAATCAGGATAGAGTCCTGATTCGATTAGGACTCCGAGAAAGAGTCCTAATTCGACTGAGACTCTAGGATTTTGGCCAAAAACAAAGGATTTTGATAAGCTTTCTAAAAAACATGTAAAAAATGTAGTAAAAAATAGAGTTCTGATCCGACCAGGACTCTGGAAAAGGAGTCCTGATCCAACTAGGATTCTGAAAAAAGAGTCCTAATTGGACTGAGATTCTAAAATTTTGGACAAAAATGACGAGAATGGGCAAGAATATGACCACAGCTGGTTTAAAATCAGAATAGTGTTTTAAAAAGGTTTTAAAAAGATAAAAAGATAGAGTCCTGATCCAACTAGGAGTCTGAATTTTTGAGAAATTTGATAAATTAAGGAATCTAAAAGCGACACCACCTAAATGGATCTCATCTGAGAATTGAAATCAGTTGAAAATTGAATTTAAAACGAATCCAGATTGTTTTCTGAGAAAAACACTTTAAAATATAAGGTCTTGGGGGTTGGCAAATGACAGAATGTTGATTAAAAACCCAGGTTTTAAAATTGATTTTGAAAAAAAAGTTTTAAAACTCGAATCTGGATTAAATATTTTGAAAACAAGAGTGTTGGATCTCAAAAATGAGATGTAATGACATGCAATGCTATGCAATGCAATGAAATGGTATGCCAAATGCATGCAATGATATGCAATGACACATGAAATATATAAACACTAGATAAGGGTGAAAATTTGGGGTGTTTACACATGATAAATCTCGTTCATATGAAGATCCACCTTGTGTTCTTCTAATGATCTTGGAGCTCTGGGATTTGCGATTTTGAGGCTGCTACGAACCAACTTCACTCGCTCCACGAGAACGTGGCCGGAGGTGCAGGGTGAAGGATGAAGGTGGTGGAAGGTCACCTCTACAAAGATTGGCTGCAGCTTGGAGATTCAGATGCTACTTGGCACCTTGCTGGAAGGTGAGAGTAAGGAGGAAACGAGATATCGACATTTGGTAGGAGAGAAAAAGAGAGAGAAGTGGGAATTCCAAGAAAAGTCCTCCTTTTTCAGATGGGACGGCTGGATGGTTTTCAGAACAAGAAAATGCCTCCCCTCTCAAGGGGCGTGTGAGGCTCTTTTAAAGAGCTGGCTCTAGGGTTTTGAAGCCCACTTGAATTTCAAAATTCGATTTCTGCAAGAGCTCTTCATGTGGCGCCACCTTAGAGTGGGCCACCTTGGATTTACTTAAACAAAATAAAATAAAAAAAGGAAATAAAATTGAAGAGCTCTTGGGGGGGCACCACCTTAGAAGGGGATTTAAAAAAATTTTAATTCTAGTTTCCAGCTTTTTCCTAGAATCAAGCTGCAAAGCTATTTTTGAGGAAAGCTTTCTAGAGATGGCGCCACCTCAGGGTGGGACGCCCTTCTTGCTTGGAGTACATTTGAAATTCAAATGCTACTTTTTCTGGAGAAGGGAGAGATGGACATGTGGTGCCACCTCAGGGTGGCTCCACATTGCCAAGTGGCAAGTGAAGGAAAGAGAGAGAAAGGGCCATGTGGCGCTACCTCAGGGTGGCTCCACATTGCCATGTGGCAAGAGGGAGAGGAAGCACCAAATGGCACCACCTCAGAGACAAGATTCCTATTTTTTTTTAGATTTTTGAATTTCAAACTTTACAAAAGGAGGGCCTATGTGGTGCCACCTCAGGGTGGCCCCACATTGTCATGTGGCTGCGAAAAGAATAAGGAGACACCAGATAGCGCCACCTCAGGAGCTACTACTATATTTTTGGGTTTTTTAAAAGGATTAAATAAAATAAATGTTCAATTTTTGTGTGGCGCCACCTCGGGATGGACCCCATGTGAAATTAAAATTAAATAAGAGAACTAAAAGGGAATTTAGGTGTGATGCCACCTCAGGGTGGGTCCCACATCATTTCTTTATTGAGTAAAAAACAAAATTAAAGTGAGAAAGTAAAACTTCTTTTGGGGATTTTTATAAAGATCTAAACTAACTAGTGTGATCATCGCAAAAATTTTTCTATTCTCTTGTTGTTTCTCTCTCTTCCTTCTCTTTCCCTTTTTTCTAACCTCTATTTTCCTCCTTTTTGAAGGGAGAAAAATAAAAGAGAGAAAAGAAGAGAGAGAAGAGAAAAGAAAGAAAGAGAGAGAGAAGAGGAACTCTTTTGCGGGTTTTCACTTGACCTTTATTTGAAAATATTTAGGAAATTACTCGCCTCCGTTTTGAAAATATTGCGGGAAAATGGAGAGACAGGATTCGCTCGTCGGTACGAGGTTCGACCGTTCCTAGCGCCTTTACCAGGGGTAATCGAACCAAGGATCGAATCTATGCCCTTTTGCTTTGCCTAAATATAATCTAAGAATTTATTCTAACTCTAAATGCACAAAGAATCATGCTTGTGCAATGCAAGGATGTATGCTCTTTTTTTTAAAAAAATTGATTTAGAAATTTCCAAGTATTTCAGGGATAAACTTGATAAGGGAGTGAAGAAATGATTGAATCTAACTTAGAACTTGAGATAGATCAGAGAAGTTCTAAGTCTTTGGAGTAATTTAGAGTTTGAAAGAATAGATCTTGGCTTTGAGACAGAATGATTTGAAGCTCTGAAATGAAAAGAAATGAAGTTTCAAAGTCAGAAATGGACTTTGAATTCAATCATGGATTTTAGGAGAAGAAGATGAAATTTTGAAGTGATATTGAATTTGAATCTTAGAATGGATCTGAGAAAATCAAATGGTATTTAAAAAATAGAAATGGATTTAGGGAGTTCAGATGAGATCTGAAAATGAATTTGAAATCTAGAATTGGAATTGGATTCTGGATCCTAGAATGGATTTGGATCTGAAGTCTAAGATCCAAAGTAGAATTGGGTTCTGGATCCTGAGATAGATTTGGATCTAAAATCTAAGATCCAAAGTGAAATTGGATCTGAAGTCTAAGATCCAAAGTGAAATTGGAGTCTGGATCCTAAGGAGGAATTGGATCTGAAATCTAAGATCCAAAGTGAAATTGGAGTCTGGATCCTAAGATGGATTTGGATCTGAAGTCTAAGATCCAAAGTGAGTGTTGAATCCTAGATCCTATAAGGAAATTGGATCTGTAGTCTAAGATCCAAAGTGAGTGTTGAATCCTGGATCCTAAAATGGATTTAGAATTGTTTGAATTAAGAACATCCAAGTTTTGAATCGAACTATGAATTTCAAAGTCAAATGGGACTTTGAATTTGAAGTCTGAAGAAGATGAATCAAGAATTTCTAAGTTGGAATTGAATTTGGAAAATGAAATTTAGAATTTGAATCTTGAATATACAAATGAATTTCAAATTGGACTTGAATTTTGAATGAAGTTTTGAATATAAAATGAATTTGAATTTTCAAAGTCAAATTGAACTTTAAAATCTGACTTTGAATTTGAATATAAAAATAACTTTGTAATCTCAAAGTTAAATTGAACTTTGAGATTGAAAAAAAAAATTGAATTTGAAAATGAAAGGATGAATCAGATCTTATAAGAATAGATTAAGGAAGATATTTACAACACTTGGAGTTTTTGAAAAAGGAATTTTGAAAATATGATGCAGTTCTATCCTAAATGATGAATGAATTTGAAGAATTTTGAAATTGGATCTTGAAAAGGTATTTCATTCTTTAGATGAATTAAAACAAGATTGAAGATATAATATATCCTTGACTATGGTCATTGGATGTATTATATAATAATCTATATTTAGATTCAGGTGAAAAATAAAACATATTTTTGTGCTTTTATAGAGTTTAAAATGAAATTAACTCTCAATATAATGATACCCCTTTATTAGTCGGTTGAGAGGGGGACCAGATTTCTTCAGTCGACCAAAAAAAATAGGGAAGAAGAAGATGAGGGGAAACAGGGAACGATCGTGAAAGAGGAGAGAGAGAAGGGTGCTGGGGTGAAAATGGATGAAGGGGAAGGACCCCTGCGTGCCCCTTTTTAAAGGGGGAGAGGAAGGCTCTGGAACGGGGGGGGGGGGTCGTTGGAGATGAACGGAGGAGAAAGGGGGAAGGCACCACACCCTTCTCCTCTGCGGTTTCTCCTTCGCGACGAGAGGCCGTTAGGCCTTTTGCAGATTGGGTCCAAAAATTTTATAAAATTTCTGAAGAAGAGGCTCTTCTCAAAGCTTTTCCGAAAGGCCTTTATACGAAACAATCTTCGCAAAAAGGAACTTCCAGACTAATTTTCTATATTTTTCTTTGTGTTTTCTATTTTTTTTGTGTTTTTGAAAAAACTTTTAAAAACTAAAGATTTTTAAACTAATTTACAAAAGCAGTGTCTTCTGAGGATTCGGGTTTGAACTTTTTGGTAATTTCTTCAGAAGACGGGTTTGGATCTAGGTTTTGAGAAAATATTTGAGTTTTTAACCTTGAACCGAGGAGTATAGAGCAATGGATCCAAACGAACACTGGATGGACTGTTTGAGCCTTTCAAAAATTATTTTTGGTATTTTTATATATTTAATTTAAAAACTGGATAACGAGGCTCAGACTTGGATTTTGGCACGGGGTACGGATCCAAAATAGAGTCAAATACATAAAATAGATTTTGATTTCAGAGAATCCAAGAAATAACAGGAATTTAAGTTCGAAACTGACTCAGTTTATTTAGAAAATGGAGCCCAGGGGCAAAAAGGAAATTTTTTCGATTTTTGGGAAATTTTGGGGTGTTCATATTTATATCTGGAAAATTTTATAACTTTTTATACACATTTGATCACACTATAAATCACATTTTATAACTACAAATCGCTTACTGAATAACACTACAAATCGCTATAGTGATTTAAGGAAGACACTACAAATTGCTATAGTGACTCATTGGAGACCCGACAACACTATAAATCACTATAGGGACTCGTTGGAGACCCGACAACACTATAAATTGCTGTAAGGACTCGTTGCAGACCAAAAAAATTTTGGGCCTTGTATAAATTTTTTCTTTTCTTTCCCTCTTGTGACTATCGAAAAAGAGCAATAAAGTGTTTTGTTTAATCATGGTGCTCATGTTTCCTTCGGTTGTTTCTTGCTTAAGGTTTTCATAACACTCTTTGCCATGCTTTTATTTTTTCCTGGTTTGAAGATGGTGACTTTGGGAAGTTACCATTCAACTTCAGGAAATGAACTTGTTACAGAACCTGAAATTCTGTAACCAGTTCCGGTTTTTAACAGATTTGAAATACCAAATAAGTATATAAAGTTATAAAAAAATCCACATACAAACTAGACAAATAAATAAAGAAAACCCTTTTTACGGATTTGGAAAATGATATCCCTTTAGGGAGATATGACTCTTACAAAATGAACTAAAAACCTGAGTAACTCAAACGATATAGAGTATGATAGGGTCTTGGTTTTTGACCAAAAATAGGTATAAAATGATTATAAAAATTACTAAAAATTTGCAAAAATAATCTAAACTCAATAACAAAGATGTCTCTTTTTACGAATTGGAAATCCAATCTTCGATTAGGGAGATACGCCCCCGACAAGTTGGTCTCGATTCAAATAGTGATTTACGCGAGACGGCTTACTGAATAACACTACAAATCGTTATAGCGATTTGTGGTGTATTCAATGAGTCACTATAAAGATTTATGGTGTTATTCAGAAAACTATTATGTGCAAATCGCTATTGTGACTTACAGTGTCTCCAGCAAATCACTGTGCGATTTACGGCGTAAATTGCTACCTGAATCAGGACCAACTTGTCGGGGGCATATATCCCTAACCGAAGATCATATTTCAAAGCTGTAAAAAAGGGTGTCTTCGTTATTGAGTCTAGTTTATTTTTGTCAATTTTCAACAATTTTTATGGTCATTTAATTTCCCATTTTGATTAAAAACCAGACCCCTATTATTCTGCATTATTTGAGTTACGCAGGTTTTTAGTTCATTTTACGAGAGTCATATCTCCCCAATGGGATATCATTTTCCAAATTTTTAAAAATGGTTTTCTTTCTTTATGTGTTTACTTTATATCAGAAAAATTTTATAACTTTTTATACACATTTGATAACACTACAAATCACATTTTATAACTATAAATCGCTTACTGAATAACACTATAAATCGCTATAGTGATTTGCGGAAGACACTATAAATCGCTATGGTGACTCGTTGGAGACCTGACAACGCTATAAATTGTTGTAGGGACTCGTTGGAGACCCGACAACACTATAAATTGCTATAGGGACTCGTTGGAGACCAAAATTTTTTGGGGCCTTGTATAAATTTTTTCTTTTCTTTCCCTCTTGTGACTATCGAAAAAGAGCAATAAAGTGTTTTGTTTAATCGTGGTACTCATATTTCCTTCGGTTGTTTCTTGCTTAAGGTTTTTATAACACCCTTTCCCACAATTTTTTTTTCTGGTTTGAAGATGGTGACTTCAGGAAGTTACCGTTCAATTTCAGGAAATGAACCTGTTACCGAACCTAAAATTCTGTAACCAGTTCTAGTTTTTAACAGATTTGAAATACCAAATAAGTATATAAAGTTATAAAAAAATCTATATACAAACTAGACAAATAAATAAAGAAAACCCTTTTTACAGGTTTGGAAATTGATCTTCCGTTGGTGAGATATGACTCTTGCAAAATGAACTAAAAACCTGAATAACTCAAACGATATAGAGTGTGATAGGGTCTTGGTTTTCGATCAAAAATAGGTATAAAATGACTATAAAAATTGCTAAAAATTATAAAAAATAAACTAGATTCAATAACGAAGATGCCGCTTTTTAGGGATCGGAAATCCGATCTCCGGTTAGGGAGATACGCCCTCGACAAGTTGGTCACGATTCAAATAGCGATTTACGCGTGATGACTTATTAAATAACACTAGAAATAGCTGTATTCCATGAGTCACTATAGCGATTTGTGATATTATTCAGTAAATCATTATGTGTAAATCGCTATTGTGGCTTACAGTGTCTTCAGCAAATCGTTGTCTTATTTACGGCGTAAATCGCTACCTTAATCAAGACCAACTTGTCGGGGGCATATCTCCCTAACCAGAGATCGTATTTCAAATATGTAAAAAACGATGTCTTCGTTATTGAGTCTAGTTTATTTCTGCCATTTTTAAGTGAATTTTATAGTCATTTTAATCCTCATTTTAATTAAAAACCAGACCCCTATTATTCTGCATTATTTGAGTTACACAGGTTTTTACTTCATTTTGCAAGAGTCATATCTCCTCAATGGGAGATCATTTTCCAAATCTGTAAAAAGAGTTTTCTTTTTTTACGTGTCTAGTTTATATATGGAAAATTTTATAACTTTTTATACATATTTGATAATACTACAAATTGCATTTTATAACTACAAATCAGTTACTGAATAACAATATAAATCGCTATAGTGATTTGTGAAAGACACTACAAATCAATATAGTGACTCATTGGAGACCTGAGACACTATAAATCACTATAGGGACTCATTGAAGACCCAACTATACTATAAATTGTTGTAAGGACTCGTTGAAGACCAAAAATTTTTGGGGCCTTGTATAATTTTTTTTTTCTTTTCCTCTTATGACTATCGAAAAAGAGCAATAAAGTGTTTTGTTTAATCGTTGTGCTCATGTTTCCTTTGGTTGTTTCTTGCTCGAGATTTTCGTAACACCCTTTTCTATAATTTTTCTATTTTTTTTTTCTGGTTTGAAGATGTTAACTTCGGAAAGTTACCGTTCAATTTCAGGAAATAAACCTGTTATAGAACCTGAAATTCTGTAACCAGTTTCGGTTTTTAACAGATTTGAAATATCAAATGATTATATAAAGTTATAAAAATTTCCAAATATAAAATAGACAAATAAAGAAAGAAAACCCTTTTTACAGATTTAGAAAATGATCTCCCGTTCGGGAGATATGACTCTTGCAAAATGAACTAAAAACCTGAGTAACTTAAACGATATTGAGTGTGACAAGGTCTTGGTTTTTTACCAAAAAACAGGTATGAAATAACTATAAAAATTTTTGAAAATTTAAAAAAATAAACTAGATTCAATAACAAAGATGTCTCATTTTACGAATCAAAAATCCGATCTCCGGTTAGGGTGATACGTCCGTGACAAGTTGGTCTTGATTCAAATAGCGATTTACTCGTGACGGCTTATTGAATAACACTACAAATCACTATAGCGATTTGTAGTGTATTCCATGAGTCACTATACCGATTTGTGGTGTTATTTAGTAAATCATTATGTGTAAATCACTATTATAACTTACAGTGTCTTCAGCAAATCGTTGTGCGATTTACGACATAAATCGCTACCTGAATCAAGACCAACTTGTCGGGGTCATATCTCCCTAACCGGAGATTGTATATCAAATCCGTAAAAGGCGGTGTCTTTGTTATTGTGTCTAGTTTATTTATGTTGTTTTTCAGCAATTTTCATGGTAATCATATTCTCCATTTTGATTAAAAACCAGACCTCTATTATTCTGCATTATTTGAGTTACACAGATTTTTAGTTCATTTTGCGAGAGTTATATCTCCCCAAAGGGAGATCATTTTCCAAATTTATAAAAAGGGTTTTCTTTTTTTATGTGTCTAGTTTATATCTAAAAATTTTTATAACTTTTTATACTATAACTATAAATCACATTTTATAACTATAAATCGCTTACTGAATAACACTTTAAATCGCTATAGTTATTTGCAGAAGATACTACAAATCGCTATAGTGACCCATTGGGGACCCAACAACACTATAAATCGCTGTAGGGACTTGTTGGAGACCCGACAACACTATAAATTGTTGTACGGACTCGTTGAAGACCAAATTTTTTTGGGGCCTTGTATAAATTTTTTCTTTTCTTTCCCTCTTGTGACTATTGAAAAAGAACAATAAAGTGTTTTGTTTAATCATGGTGCTCATGTTTCCTTCGGTTGTTTATTGCTTAAGGTTTTCATAACACCCTTTCTCATAATTTTTCTATTTTTTTCTGGTTTGAAGATGGTGACTTCGGGAAGTTACTGTTCAATTTCCTTCGGTTGTTTTTTTAGTTCATTTTGCAAGAGTCATATCTCTCCAACAGGAGATCATTTTCCAAATCTGTAAAAAGGGTTTTCTTTCTTTATTTGTCTAATTTATATCTGGAAATTTTTATAACTTTATATACTCATTTGATATTTCAAAACTGTTAAAAACCGGATCTGGTTACAGAATTTCAGGTTCTGTAACAGGTTCATTTCCTGAATCTGAACGGTAACTTCCCAAAGTCAACATCTTCAAACCAGAAAAAAAAATAGAAAAATCATGGTAAAGGGTGTTACGAAAACCTCGAGCAAGAAACAATCGAAGGAAACATGAGCACCACGATTAAACAAAACACTTTATTGCGTCGAGGGGAGCCCCTGGACCCCCTCCTATAAGGGCAAAAACTCTGAATCTGGCTCCACAACTTATTAAGTTGAACGATGCTACCCGAGAGCTCTTAAACCCCCTTCATGTAAGGGCAAAAACTCTGAATCAGGCTCCACAACTCATCAAGTTGAACCATGCTACAGTCAGTGTGCATGTCAGTCGATGCTTGATGGAACAGTGTAGGATCGTCTACTGGATGTGCACAGAATCATAAAGAGAAGGGAGAGAGAGAGGGTTGATGTTCATGGCCTTCTCCAGGGGGATTCCTTTCTCGGATAATCCTGTAGTGTAGAGACTTTCTGGATGAATGACATGTTTGTTTTTTTTTAATTGTTTGTTTCTCTTTTTTTGAGTGAAGGATATTTTTGTTATTTTCTCAAACTATCGTTTTATGGCAAGAATAACAAAAAAAGGTACTTAAGTCTTTGCAACAGCACCAGACTCCGATACTAAGTGATGGCAACATACACAGAAATACGAACCTCATGTGCTTACATACGTGGTGCTCATTCAGACCTCCGAACACAGACGTGGGATTCAGTGAATCATCGGAGGAGAACATACACCACCCTTCCTTATTTACTGTTATTTATGTTCCAATGCCCCCTTGTTACAAAAATAACATGGACGGGGAAATGATTAAAAAAAAAGGGAAAAATGTAGCGACGAACGATGGAGGGGTCCGTGAACTATTTTCCATTTCTTGGGTGATCTTTTGACGCGGGGATCAGAAGGATGTGTGGAACGGAGATCATCTCTGACTTCATTCAGACCAACCGGGGAAGCAGGAGGCTCACGACGAACCAGGTGCTGAATGGAGTCCCCAGTTATTATTCAAAGCCCATTAAGACGCTGATGATAGATGTCACCGACGATGATTTTGAGGCCGATTTCCATGAGTTCAGGGACGATTCCGATGAGGAGGAGGACGTCAAGCCCTTATCCTTCCCCAAGCTGAGCTTCTGGTCATCGTTCTTTGGTAAGAAGTAAAAAAAAAGGTATTTTCTTTTTCTTTTTTTATTTTTCCTAATAATTTTAGGGGTGATTTTTTATCATTCCTTTTGTGGGTAATGTTGCTATTCCAAAAAGAGAGAGAAAATTTAAGGAAAACGGTGCTTTGTGATTTTCTTTTGATACAATTACCCAAAAAAGGGAAAAATTTTATTTTTTTATGGAAAGCTTTTTTGCTTTAAGTTTTTGTTTTTTCATTGTTTTGTGCTTTTGGTTCTTTTATACTTCTCCTTCGTTATCAAGCTTAGTATTTGGAAAACAAGAGAGAAAACATGAGAATGCGATTTCTTTGGGCCTTTGCATGGATACCCATAAAAAAAGGAGAATTGAAACTCTGTTTTTATTTTTTTTTTCATTTTTTAGAGTTTTGTTTTTTTAATTTATAGAGAAAACTCTGTATTGTATGTTTTTTTTTGTGATTAATGTTGTTAGTGAAATAAAACAGATGAAATGTAAGAAAGTTGGTGCCTTTGGGTGTTTGCATTGTTATGCACGGGGAAAGAAGAAAAAAGAAAAGTTCAGTTTTTATTAAAATTTGTCAGTTTTAATGTCTATTTTTTCTTTGTGATTCAGAATGGAGTGGGAAAAATGTGTTGAGTTGCTTAATTGGAGTTAGATAAATCCACCAAACAATTTTGATTTTCTCTCTCTCTCTCTCTCTCTCCGGCGTGCAGTGACGGAAAAAATAGGATGAAATGCTTGTTTGGTTTGCCTAAAACTCGAAAGAAAAATAGTAGCAGTTTTTTTTTTTAAATCTTAGAATTATTTTTTTTAACATGTAAATTGATGGAGAGAGCGGGTCATACGATCTAAAATGAAGTAATTCGACCCATTGTCCATGACTATCCAAGTTGTCTGTACATCATCATCAAACAAGGAACATTTAGAACATAGCATATGAGCGCGGTTCAAACAAACGTAACTTGGAATAGTTAACAAAAGCAATGTTGTGTTGCGTCTTTTTTGTTCATTTAGTCCAACCCTAGACAAGACTTATATGTACAAGTGCAATTGAGCAAATATCCTGTCGAGATCGGGTGGGATATCCAATTAAGCCAAGACTCCTTGGCAGGTTCCCGCATTATATGATAAATGGCAATTTAGATATTATACAGGTAATCAAGGGCATTTAGAAACACAAATTGCCTTGACACATCTAGGGTTTAAAGGCCGGAAAGAGTGCCCCCCAAAGGGAGAGGCCGTTTGAGAGAGAAAGAGAGAGAAGAAGAGAGTCGTTCTTCTCAGAGCTTCTAGGTCTCTCTCTGGTCTTCTGCGACAATGGCAGCGACGAAGACTAGTCTGTCGCAGAAGGAGGCGGACATACAGATGATGCTCGCCGCCGACGTCCATCTCGGCACCAAGAACTGTGATTTCCAGATGGAGCGCTACGTCTTCAAGCGGAGGACCGACGGTATCTCCTTTTTTCTCCCTACCCATCCTAGCTTCTTATTCTTCTTCTTTGTGCAAATTCTTTTAGTGTTCCTTCCACAGATCTCATTTTTTTCCCTCTAAATCGATGGGACGATGTTGATTTTTACTTCGGGTTAGTTGGATACTTCGAATTTATGTGCGCTTAGTGTTCTCATTGTTTGTGCTGATGGCTCCATATTGATGGTTCATCTTTATTAAATAAAGGTTGAGCTTAATGGAATTGGTATCTGTGTTAGGCTTTAGTGTCTGGTGCTTCTTCTAGGCTGATTCTGTACGTGCCAGAACTGGATAAGTAACGTTAGCGTAGTTGAGTTTTTTTCTCACATTGCGTGTTTTTTTTTTTCTGTGCTTCATCTCTTACATAGGATTTTAGGTATTTTAGTATGATTTTGATTCTTTGGTTGATTATGAATCCTTGTCGGGCTATAAAAACCCCTAGAACGTGGAGGTTATCAACGTACCCAACTACCTAGTATTGCATTGGGTAACACGTCCTTGGTCCATGGATACTTGTATTTGTTTTTATTAGAAATACGCCTGCTCCTTTGTAAGATTAGACCCACTCTATGAGCACAGAGACGTCGCTTTCTAGATCATCAGCATCTGGTTTATAGCTTGAGAATTACTGGTTCAACATTCTTTTTGTCATTACTTCGTTTTCTCAGGCTCCTAATTTATGCATTTCTTTTAATCTTCAAATTTTTGATATTATAAGGTTGTTAGTTTTTGCACGCTATCTTTTGTTTCTTCAAGTACTCTCAGTGAAGTAACCTAATTGCGTGGTAAAAGATGAACTCCCTTCTCGTGGTAATTTGTTACCTGAGAAGCTTTTGAAAAGTTTGCTGCTTGGTCTGGTGAAACAACTAGGTTAGCATGAATGTGTGATGAAAATAGTACTTGAAAGCTGGTGTTCTTCAAAGTTGTAATTTATGCATCATGTTATGCGTGGGTTAGAGTCTTGTTCATGTTTCTTTTATCACTCCTCTGTATTGATATGCATTACCTTTAAAACAGTGTTATTTGTCATTTTTGTTCCGTTCTTTTTGAAGATTTCGTCGCTTAGCTTTTCTGTCAGGTTTTACATTACATGCAATGGTTGTTGAGATATTTTGGCTGGGAGCTTTTATTATACTTCTGGAGACAGTCGGATGACTAAATGGAGTTATTCAGAATGATCCGTCTACTGATTTGGTCTGCAATATTTTATTGATTGTTTTTTTTTAATTTGCCAGGGATATTTATCATAAATCTTGGAAAGACATGGGAGAAACTTCAACTGGCTGCAAGGGTTATTGTTGCTATAGAGAACCCACAGGACATCATTGTCCAATCTGCAAGGCCGTACGGTCAACGAGCTATTTTGAAGTTTGCACAATACACTGGAGCTCATCCAATTGCAGGGCGTCACACACCCGGAACATTCACTAATCAGCTGCAGACATCATTCAGTGAACCACGTCTTCTCATTCTCACTGATCCCAGAACCGATCACCAGGTAGATTTGTTGGTTTGATTTCATGTTGCCTGGGTTTTTACTTGATATTTGGTGGTGACGCTTATGCCCGAACTTCTCTGCAGCCAATCAAGGAGGCTGCTCTTGGCAACATTCCCACCATTGCCTTCTGCGACACCGACTCACCTATGCGGTATGTGGATATTGGCATTCCTGCTAACAACAAAGGAAAGCACAGCATTGGTTGTTTGTTCTGGTTATTATCCAGAATGGTTTTGCAGATGAGGGGTACAATTCCTCCAAATCACAAATGGGATGTTATGGTATGAAACTGCATGATTGCTCTCTCTCTTTCTCTCTTGTAATCACATATATATGTGGCTATGCATAAGTGCATGCTAGTATGTGTTTTCTACTATTGCTAATTTTCATCTGTCATTTAGGATCATGATCATTCCTAGGTCATCACTGATGTTCTTTTTTTAGTTTCTTATGGTTTTGTACTTTTGTTTTTCTTTTCCTTATTAAGTAATGAGATGATATTTTATAGAAACACAACGATGTGTGCATAAATCACAACTTGAAACACTTATTTTTTAATCAATAAAACTTACCCTTAAATCACAAACCATGAATTTTTAACATTTAAATGTACTTACTTTTTTCCTTTTTTGGAGTTTAGGAAAATATTCTTTTCTTCTGTTCCTTTTTTAATTTTTTCATTTTTCTATTTTGGTTCTTATGCGAATATACAGCTTACTGCCTTACCTTTGAAATATGACTTAAAAGGATTGGTCACCAATTTATACAACTTTCCATAGATTTTTATCTGTTCTTTGTGTATATCTATCACTCGTATCTGTTAAAAAGAGGTACAAATACGACCTCCGGCGTACTGCTTGCTTCTCCAACCACCGGATGCCAACTGCCCTCTGCAAGCTAGGTTTTGAGAAGGAAGGAAGAAAGGGGGACAATGGATGAGAGAGAGGGTTTGGGGGGGGGGTGTGAGGGAGGAAGGGGGGCACACTGTCTTGTGTTTCATTGTAATCAACGAAGGAATCCAATTGTCAAGAATTGAATTCCTTGCTTTAAACTGATCAGAATCATATTCTCAGGAATTCACGGGAATGGGAATCCCATTCCACATTCTTAATGTACAACCAAATGACAGAATTGGGAATTGAGAGGAATTGGAATCCCCCTATTCCACAAATCCAAACATACCCTAATTAGGAAGACAATGTCCCCATGGATTCATGGATTGATTAACAATGTAGGGAAATAGTTCATGAATAGAATTACATGTATGAACTGACAGTTTGCTTGGTCTGTCTCTTTTCTGTACTTCATGCTTTGGGTATTGATTTCTTATTGTGCACTACAGAATTCTTGAGAAACTGGTTGGCATGTGGCAGGTGGATCTGTTTTTCTATAGGGAGCCTGAGGAGGCCAAGGAGCAGGAGGCAGAAGTTGTTGCTGCTCCAGATTATGGTGCTACAGACTTTTCAACCGCAACACTTGGCCTTCCAGTTGATCAGTGGCCTGGCCAAATTAGTGATGCCCAGTGGGCTGGGGATGTTGCCCCTGCTGGTCTTCCTGTCGCGACATCAGTTGAGTGGAGTACTGGTGCAGGTATGAGTCTAAAGTATACTCATGTTGGTCAGTCAACAATGGAGTTGTACTTTTTGTTGTTTCTAGCCTTCTCTAGTGGTCACCAAACAATTTTGTCTCATGACATTGCAGTTGGCGTGTCCGGTGATGGATGGGACGTGGCTGCTGCACCACCAGTTATGGCTCCTGATGTGGATGTTGTTCCAGCACCATCTGGGTGGGATCCTGTTGTGTAAAACAGGTCAAGGATGATCTAGGGCAGCTGTTACCGAGGGGCAATCTTTTTATTATGTTTCAGTTCAGCCAGTTTTGTAGGTTAGATTATATAGAGATGAACTCTTTTTGTTTTTTAATTAATTGTTTTTTCTTCATGTTGAATTGTGGTATATCACAAGCGCTTGTAAGGACAAGCTTTTGAAAAACATGATCCATCATCTTGAAGTGATCAGTTAGGTTGGTTTGAATGCTTGGATTATTCTTTTAAAATTTTCCACTTCCTGACATTTGGAGACATTGCACCATGGAAGTATGTTTGTTTTCAGGAATACGCTCTTGGGTAAACATGATTTTGTCCTTGTGATAGCGTTTCTCTATTTCTCTATTTCTTGCACTGTTTGTCAGACTCGGTGAATGTATGGATTTTCATCAAGTTGTTGAAAGACCTTTTTGAACTTTTGAAACTAATGATTATCTGTTTCTTGAAATAAATGGATCTCTTTGTTGTTAATTTAGGAACATATTAGTTAGTTTCTACATCATTTGGGATGGTTTATACTGTATGCTCGATGGTTGTCTCTGCTTTGAGAGTGTTAGGAACTTGCTTTTAGTGCGTCAAGTGTTGGGGCAGAAATTGGAATTTGCCAGACTGAATAGCCACTGCACTCCATCCTTGCCAAAGTGTGTAAGGCTCTGTTTGGAACCTGGTAGTCCGAGGCAGTTTATGCATTTCATCAGGTGGCAGTTGCCAAAGCCAGCTACCTCCTTCACGGGGTGGTAGTTACCAAAGGCATTCATTAGAACAAATACAAAAGAGGACCTCGCTTCCCATGTCAAGTGCATTAAGTCCCTGTTTGGGAACTCCGCTTCTGGTGACTACACAGCACAACCGACTGTTTGAGGAAGATGGATAAAACAGGAGGGAACGGGGGTGGCGTTTGCTGCTTTCAGTTTCTCATTTCAACTACCACCTTAATGAGATGGTAGTTGCCAACTATCACCTCGGTTCTCATGATGGAGCTTTTGACTGCTTCAGTTTCTCAACCGATACCATTCCAATGTTGTAAATGCAGCATTAAAGTGACATTTCAAACAGGCAACCCGTTGGATGGTAAATCCCCATGATAGTTATAACAATGGCCTCAAAACCTGTGCATGGATTTGCCAAAAACATGAAAACTGTGGATTTCGTATTTGCATCCTTAGCTGCCACGGACGCTGAGTTTCCAAACAGAGCCTAACTCTCATCCCAGTTTCCAACAAATCACAATCACTCGTTAGCTTCGGGGTATTTCCAAAAAGGCGCCTAATTTTGAGTGAATAAAAAAGTACCTATATTTTCCAAATCTCTAGACACGTAAGATTTTTCGTAGTTAATTAAAAAACTTCAATGTCTTTATTGTTTCCTCTTTCATCTATCACTGCCACTGTCCCACCTACTGCACCCTTTTTATTTTATTTTCTGACTAATGAATATTCCATTATCATGCATCTCCCGTCGTTAGTCCACAGGGGTTTTCGTTGTCCACTGTAAGGAAACATCTCTTATTCATAGATTTTGCTATCGTTAACAAAAATGATGAAAGATGCGATTCCATTGGCTTCTTGCCCTAACGGGAAGAATGGGAGGCTGCATTTGAGAAATACAAAGCAGTCTCCTGGGTACAAGAGAGGAAACATAGGCACGAGTCTGAAAATCTTCATCGTATATTGGATGGAGTATGCACACCGTATGTGGGAAAAGGGGATGGGCATCATCTTTGCAGTGCCAGTCACCTATTGATCTCCAATTTTTTTCCATTGTCATACCCACCATCACTGCCACCATCTTTTCTATCTTCACTTTGCTTCTTTTATTTTTTATTTTTATGCTTCTTTTCATTCAGACATAAACTAGAGTAGAGAGGCAGAATTGGTGGCAGCCATTGCAGGCTGTGACAAGGGCTTTGCATTTTTTTTTGATAGGCAAGCTGGGGTTAGGCAGACCCCTATCAGATATCTCTTAAGCCCCATGTGGCAGAGGGATCCGAACCTGGGACTTCAGCTTGGCATAGGACCCCACTTACCACATGGGACAAGGGCATTGCATTACTCGTGTGTGTGTGTACATAGGAATACTTGTATCTTCTAACGAGTTTTCCTTCGAACCATTCGGACACGCAGTGTAATGCTGCACGTTTTTTTTTTTTTGAAAAAATGGACTTTTAGCCGTGGTTTTGAGCTGCCGCTAAATGGCGACGCTTCATCCAAAGTATCTTCAAACACTTTACGGGTTTGAAGATACAGTGTGTATATATATATATATATATATATATATATATATATATATATATATATATATATATATATATATATATATATATATATATATATGCATTTTATGCATATAATGTGTACTATATATGTATAAAATATATAATATACGGGAAATGGTATTTTACGATAAATTTGATAAGTTTCTCCAAATGCTCAACAAATTTGAAAATCCGTCTGATGTCTGATTTCACGGGTTCTCGATTTTTTAAGACGTTTTTACCTTTAGCACGAGCGAATCTCTTGATTTTTGTGTGTTACGTCACAACGCTCTCTTGATCTTGCTAAATCTTACTAAAAACAAATTTACATGATATTTTCATAAAAATCATGAATTTTGCACAATATACAATACAAAAATGACTACTTTACATCCCAATAAAGTAGATTCGTATAATAAATGCACACATCTCTGCCTCGCAACCCCCATGTGAAAATCCCTTTCTTGCAAATTTCATCAAAAGTTTCGCGTTGGTGGTTGCAAAAGTCGACTTTTGATGAGTAATTCATGAAAAGTTTATAGAATTCACGGTCATTTCAAAAATACATTGATACATGGATGGAAGGATAAAAACATGTACTGAAATCGATCTTTCTGATCGGTCTTCATGATGTCTAGTAATCTTCGGTTAGCCATCATTAAATGATTACAATAGACGAGAAGCATCCTAAAAGACTCTTCGAATGAACCATATATCTTTTTCATGATCAAATTCTGTTCACACCATGCTTGTTTGTAATTAACTTCAACACCTTCCTCACCACTTATGTTATTCATGATTTCTCTTGGAATCATGTTCCACCACAACAAAGCAGTGGATTAGCGACGACCTCATTCTGTCGCTAACCGGCTTAGCGACAGATTAGCGACGAAGAGGCGACAGATAGCTTACGTTGCAAATTTTTTGATGCTAACTGGTGACAGAATAAATCCGTCGCCCGTTCCGTCGCTACTTGCGACAGAATAACGAATGCTGAATTCCGTCGCAAATCCGCCGGTACTAAACGACTACCTCGGCTTGGCGACGGATTTACATCCGTCGCTAAATTATATGTATAGCGACGAAAAAATCCGTCGCAAACAAGAAAAAAAAATAAAAAAATTATTTGAAAATTAAATATCAAGAACGCTACAATTTATATTTCCTGTAAATAAAAAATAAAGTACACATAAAATTTCATATAAAAGGAATCTACAACAATTAATCGTTTCACTTTAAAATTAACATGTTTAATTATTTACAATTCAACAATTACAATTTCGAAACAAAAAAAAAAATAAAACTTCTTCAATACATTAATCTAATCATTGCCAAGATTTTGTGCGTCTTCTTGTTCATTGCCTTGATCTGTCCCTCCAGTTCTGCTACGCTGATTATCGCTAGCAACCTACACAAGAAAAAAACAATCAGTATTGATAAACAAAATATATTGAAATAAAATCTACACTATATGTGATTCTATCATGTGCTCATATGTGTTCTAAGGCAGTAAAAAAACTCTATATGTGATTCTATCATGCTCATATGTGCTCTAAGGTAGACAAAAAACTCTATATGTGATTCTATATGTGCTCATATGTGTTCTAAGGCAGTAAAAAACTCTATATGTGATTATATCATGCTCATATGTGTTCTAAGGCAGCTAGAAAAACTGTATATGTGATTCTACCATGCTCATATGTGCTCTAAGGCAGGCAAAAAGGTATATATGTGATTCGATCATGCTCATATGTGTTCTAAGGCAGTCAAAAAATTGAATACATGATTATAGCATGCTCATATGTGTTCTAAGGCAGTCAGAAATACTTTATATGTGATTCTTTCATGCTCATATGTGCTCTAAGGCAGGCAAAGCAAAAAACTTTATATGTGATTCTATCATAAATGATATGTGTTCTAAGGCAGTAAACAAACTCTATATGTGATTCTACCATGCTCATATGTGTTTTAAGACAGTAAAAAAACTGAATGTGTGATTATAGCATGCTCATATGTGTTCTAAGGCAGGTAAAAAATTGAATACGTGATTATAGCATGCTCATATGTGTTCTAAGGCAATAAAAAAAACTTCATATGTGATTCTATCTTGCTCATATGTGCTCTAAGACAGGCAAAAAACTTTATATGTGATTATAGCATGCTCATATGTGCTCTAAGGCAGGCAAAAAACTCTATATGTGATTCTACTATGCTCATATGTGCTCTAAGGCAGGCAAAAAGTTATATATGTGATTCGATCATGCTTATATGTGTTTTAAGGTAGTAAAAAATCTGAATATGTGATTATAGCATGCTCATATGTGTTCTAAGGCAGTTAGAAAAACTCTATATGTGATTCTACCATGCTCATATGTGCTCTAAGGCAGTTAAAAAGCTGTATATGTGATTCTAGCATGCTCATATGTGTTCTACGACAGTAAAAAAACTGAATATGTGATTATAGCATGCTCATATATGTTCTAAGGCAGTCAAAAAAACTGAATATGTTAAGACAATCAAAGTTACATGAAATCTAACGACATACAATATATTGCATAAAACTTTCATACCTGAGAGGGACCTGCAATCGAAGTTCCCTTGTTCAGCAAAAACCTGTTGAACTCAGCTCGAAGAACGTCGATGACAGTTTCATGGAAGTAGTCACACAATGTGTCCTTAACGATCTGACGTACATCTTCACCGGAAAGAAAAGGCTGCTGCTTGGAGCTTATGTCGGCGGAAGAAGTTTGTGAGTCGTAACTGGAAGAAACAATAACAGGTGAAGTGTTCATATTACTCCCAAACCCGAACACACAACCCTTTTTGGGTTCACCTGCTGTAGTCACCCATGCTGCAGGATCAAATGATGGATGCTGAGTAGCGTCATCGCCATATCACTCTACCATCTGTTGTTCACATGCCTCCTACAAAATAATGTTTAAAGTATGCATTAATAATTAATGATAACATTATGATAACTTGCATATTGTAATGATTATTAATAGAATAAATACATACCGTTGTCGTTCTCACCTTCTTTGATACAGAGTCTCCCGTGGTCTTCCGTTTATGTGTTTCAACAAACACATCCTTATATGGTACAATGCCTCCTTTTTCTGCTTCCTGCGAAGTTAAATGATAAAAGATTTAGTTAACAAGTTTGCAAAAATACTTATAAAATTAATATTATATATTGATGAGTTACCATTTTCTTTAGGTGGCTCCCAAATGTCTTAGATCCACCTGCGTGTAGATGGGCTTCAGGCATTTTCGCTCGATTTTGTGCAGCCTTTGTAGAGCGATTTTGAAATACATCCCCCGCCCACTTATCGCACATTCCATCCCAATAATCTCTCCTGATAGTAATAGGGCCATGGCCCTTCCACTGTAGTGGATCATCTATTCCGCCAAATGTTTTTTTTGCTGCAGTCTTCATATTGTGCAACATGTCTGCAAATCGATTGACAACCACCTTCTACCACACCTTCCTTGCATCATTTTTCTCCACCGTAGTTGCGAAGCGATTCGAAGCCTACAAATATTTTCAGAAAGTTAGTAGACATGACTAAAAAAAATTTAAATAGAAAACACATTAACTATGAGAAACAACTGTATACCGTGAATGAGGACCATAATCTATCTATCACCTCTTTTGGATACTCTTTTCATTGAGCCATTGGTCCTGGTAGATGTTGAAGAAGTGAATTCTAAATCTCGCGTACTACTTCTTGTGGCTCAAACCTCGTGCTGCACATGAATTGGTACACAATAAATATCAATATAAAATATTTATAAGATATGCAATAATTGAAAACGAAATACTTACGGTCGATTATCGATATACACTATTTGAATGAGTCTTCTTGTGTCAGACTAAGAAGACCTGCTTCATGTGTTGGCTCCTGACTTGTGTGATCAACTGGTGTAAGTGAGTCGTGTACATGCGAAACATCATCTGTAAAAAAATACGTTAGAAATTCTATCACAGGATCCAATTAGTTAAATGATATACCTATCATAGGAGCCCGTGAAGATGAAGGCTGGGCCTGACTACTACTGGATGAACGACCACTCTAACCTCCACGAACCATATTCTAACAAATAACATATGTCATACAATACATTCAAATAATTCGCATCAAGTATTATAATACATTCAAATCATTCGCATCAAGTATTGCAATACATTCAAATGATTCACAATAAGTATTATAATGCATTCAAATAAGTCAAATCATTTACATCAAGTACAATACAACCCATTCATTCACATCATTCACATTACAATAATTCAAGTCATTCACATCAAGTATTACAATACATTCAAGTCATTCACATCAAGTATTGCAATGCATTCAAATCATTCACATCAACTATGACCATACATTCAAATAATTCACATCAAGTATTGCAATGCATTCAAATCATTTACATCAAGTATTACAATACATTCAAATAATTCAAATCATTCACATCAAGTATTGCAATCCATTCAAATCATTTGTATCAAGTATTACAATACATTCAAATAATTCACATCAAGTATTGCAATGCAACTCATTCATTCACATCAAGTATTACAATACATTCAAATAATTCAAATCATTCAAATCATTCACATCAAGTATTGCAATACAACTCATTCATTTAGATCAAGTATTACAATACATTCAAATAATTCAAATCATTCACATTAAGTATTGCAATGCATTCAAATAGAGGTTTGTATTACAAGATTTTGCTCACTAGCTTGAGAATTCTTCCTCGTCACTTGTTTGACTTTCATATTCTTCTTCTTCTTCTTCTTTATTGTTTACCCATCCACTTGGTACATCATTTGGATCATATTGTTCTATGAATGTTTCATCGGCCAATGGAGATATGACATGCATATCATGCGCAACATTGTGACCATAAGCGAAGTCATAAATATCATCTGATTGATAGTAATTACTATCTTCAGCTAACTTGTCTTCTTATAACTGATTATACTCAGGGTATAGTTTGGACTTTACCTTGCAAACTGCCCACCATTCATTTCTATCTGACTTTTTTATACTCGGATATGAAGTATAATAAACCTGTTGAGCTTGCGAGGCTAATATGAATGGTTCATATGTTCCAAACCTTGATTTATGATTCACCTCCACAATGCCTGAAGCTTTGTCGAGTCTTGTTGCAGTTGAATCAAACCAATGACACTTGAATAAAGTTACCCTATTATTTATGCTTAAGTAAGTCAACTCCATTATTTCCTCTATAATACCGTAGTAATCATGTTCATTTTCACCGTAGCTGCTACCCTTGACACACACGCCACTATTCATCGCTGATTTGTTTATACCGTAATCTTTTGTATGGAATCAATAACCATTTACGGTGTACCCGTTGTAGCATTGCACAACTTTGGTCAGACCATTTTCTAAATCACATATTCCTTGATCTTTAATATCACCATTGCGTCCTTACGCACAGACATAAACAATGAATGTGATTACGACCAATTAAGTAATTTAGTGTTGTTTACAAGTACAAAATTTATGTTAGCATCTTTACCAACTGTTTCAACCACTCCACAAACTTAGTTTCACATTCTTTTTGTACTTTTGCATCAGTGAGATGTAAAACTTCTCTTTGCAACTCCAGATCAAATCATCTGCAAACCACAAATACTTATATTACCGAACCATGTATGCACGTATAGAACATAAAAGGATTTATAATTGTGTTGCGTCTACATATACTTACTCGATGTATAGGTCGATCGCTGAACAATTAAAAAGAATATAGATGTGTGCTGCGTCTTGCTCTCGATCTGTCAAGAGCCTTGATCGGCAACTACCAAATGCATGGCCAAGTGGTTGAAATATCGACAGCTTGTCAGCTACAGTTACTTGTTCTCCATCATTGTTACGGGGCGGGCATGTGTAACGTGTTGGAATGTGAGGTTCAAAGTACATAAATGAGAAATTTGAAATCTCTTCTTAAGTGTACGCTTCACAAATAGAGCCTTCTACTCTTGCTTTATTACAAACCTTTTTTTTGAAGTCAAACATGCATCTGGCAAAAATATACATTTCAAATTTTAAATAGCTGTCATTAAAGAGACAAATATAAAAAAATATATACCTTTCAAATGGGTACATCCATCGATATTGCACAGGGCCACCAACCCTTAGTTCATATGACAAATGTATGATCAAATGTTCCATAACATCGAAAAATGCTGGCAAAAATATCTTTTCTAGCAGACAAATAGTGGTGATGACAGAGTCTTCGAGATTCTTTACATCAGATACTACGACTTTTGATGCGCACAATGTTCTAAAAAATCTACTCAACTCAGACAATACCCCCCATATAGGTTTGTCTAACATATCATGGAATGCTAGGGGTATCAATCGTTGCATAAAGATATGGCAATCATGGCTCTTTAACCCATATAACTGTCCATCGTCAATCTTCACAGCCCGAGCAATGCTAGAAACATATCCATCTGAAAATCTCAATTGTCTCAACCATTGACATATATATTTTATTTGATCAGGTCCAAGCACGTACTTTGCCTTTAGTTTAGTATTTTTCCATTATACTCTTTGAGTTCTGATTCTGATCTTTTACATATTACTTTTAAATCCATACGGGCCTTCGGATTATCCTTCGTTTATCCTTTAACATTCATTACTGTATTGAACATATTATCAAACACATTTTTCTCCACATGCATCACATCCAAATTATGTCATATCAATAGGGTCAGCTAATACGGTAGTTCCCAAAAAATAGATTTCTTCATCCAATTGTGATCCTTTCCAAATCCACGGAAGGGTGTAGGACTGCGGGCATCTGTTAATACATCTGGAAAGTATCGCAATCTTCTTAGAATCTCTATGCTAGACAATCTTGTGGATGGACCTTCTATTTCAGTTGTGCTTGCTTTAAACACATTCTTTTGTCATCAGAACGGATGGTCGCTGGGTAGAAATCGACGATGGCACTCAAACCAGCAAGGCTTCCTTCCATGCATCAATCTAAAAGCTTTGGAATCCTCCACGCAGTACGGACATGCCAACCTCCTATGTGTGCTCCAACCAGATAGCATACCATATGCAGGAAAGTCACTGATTGTCCATAGAACATCAACCTTCATGTTGAAATTTTATTTTTTGTGGGCATCATGCGTGGTAACACCATCATCCCATAGTACTTTTAGTTCATCAATCAATGACCTTAAATATACATCAAGATTTTGGCCAGGTGAGGTCAGACCAGGGATCAACAGAGACAAGAAAATATTTGGAAGTTTCATACACAAACTTGGTGGAAGGTTGTATGGAGTTACAAATACTGGCCAGCATGAGTATGGAGTTGATCTACCCCCAAATGGATTAAATCCATCTGTACATAGACCGAGTCTAACATTTCACACTTCCATTATGAAGTTCTGATGAGTACGATCAAAGTGCTTCCAAGCTTCAGCGTCATAAGGATGTGTGATCTTGTTTTCATCTTGTCAAACTTTATTTGCATGCCATCTCATGTGTTTAGCTGTCCTTGAAGACATATACAATCGTTGCAATCTAGGAGTGATAGAAAAGTAGCGGAGCGACTTGTATGAAACTTCCTTTGATCTTGTGCTACCATTGCCTCTTGTCTTTGGCTTGAACCGAGGTTGCCCACATGACGGGCATGATATGTTGTTTTCCTGCTCCTTGAAATACAACCTGCAGTAATTTGGACAATCATCAATCTTTTTGTACCCCATACCTAGAGCGTTGACCATAACTTTCGCACGATAGAAATTTTGTGGCAATTTCTTATCTTTGGGCAACATACTCTTCACAATCATGCACAAATGGTCAAAACATGATTGACTCAAATTATACTCGGACTTCAAATTCATTAGTTGAAGAACTGCAGACAAGATAGTGTGACTCTCGCAACCGTTCCAAAGTGGCTCATCAGCATCTCTAAGTAAATCATAAAATCTACTAGCTGCATCGTTTGGCGGTTCTTCATCTACGACAGTTCTTACATCACTAGGACTTATAGCAGAACCCAGTTCTGTTCCTGCAGCATCAAATATCAAATCTATATATGGATTATCATGCACCACATTCACCCGTGCATCAAAATTGTTTCTAAATTCTTCTCCATGAAACATCCAATTCTGATAATCACTCACAAAACCCTTCCTCTATAGGTGATGTCTAACGCCATGAGGTTCTACAAATCGATTATTCTTACAAATCTTGCAGGGACACCTAATCCGACCTGTGAGATCCACTGTACTGACACTTGTCGTTGAAAATTCAATAAAACTTTCAACACCATCCATATATTCATGCGATAACTCATTGTCCACTATCCTACGGTATATTCATTCACGGTTTGCAGTCATTTTCTTATGATGTTACGAATAATAACCTAACCAATTAAAAGAGAATCATCAGAATGCTATGATGAACAAAATATCAAATTTATCATGCAATATATGATGTCATACAATAACAAGAATTATGATACATGCATTGATAATTTAATATTTTCATATACAAACTATTAATGACACGATACAATCATTTGAAGCATGCTTTCATTATATAATTTCACATGGAAGCCATAATCAAATTGAAAGTAACTACATGCAAGCATGGATAAAATTACATCAAACATTGCAATACATCGTAATCATTCATATCAAACAAATGGCAAACATGTACCTGCATCAAACACACTTCAATATTCCACTAACTACTACCATGCCTAGCATGGACTCCGTACTCCAAAAATAAGAACACTTCCATATTCATACATTAAAATCATGCTCAGCATGATCTTTGAACTCCTACAAAGCAACCCTAAATATCAACAACTAAGTGAGTGTGTGAACAATAAAGTGTTACATCTAATAAATTAAATAACATGTGATACACTTACTCACCACAGGTATTTACCCGATTTGCATTGTTTTTGTCACTTACTTACCACGAGTGGCTGAGCACAAACTGGTTCTGTTGAGAAATTTGCAAAAAAAAATACTATTTTAAAATGAAGTCACCACAAAAAAAACCTAGGCTGTTCCGGCAGGGGGTCGACCCCCTGCCAGAAACACAAGGGGTTGACCCCCTGTCGGAAAATGCGGGGGGGGGGGGGGGGGGACCCCTCGTTTACCTGTCTCCGGGCGGTGGCGAATGGCGGGGCCTGCGGACGGTAGATGGTGGGGCTGACAAATGACGAACGGAGGGAGCGGGCGAACGGCGGGAGCAGGCGAATGACAGGAGCGGGCGAACGGCGAGAGTGGGAGCAGCGAAAGAAGAAAAGGAAAAGAGCTCTGAGATTAGGGTTATGCGACAATTCGCGACGACTTAGCGACGGATTAATTTCGTCGCTAAGCCATCATAAATCAAATTTACCAACATAGCGACAAAATATATTCTGTCGTCAATTTTGTCGCTAATTAGCGACGAAAAATCCTTCATCGCAAACGACGTCGCTAGATGTTGCGTTCGTTACGACAAAAAACTACGTCGCAAAATCCATCGCTAATTAGCGACAAGATATCTTCTGTCACTTTTTTCGTAAATATTGATTATAGCAACAGATGTTTTTCGCTTGTTAATCCATCGCTAACTAGCGATAGAAGTATTTCGTCGCTAAAATCCGTCGCTAACAACCTATTTTCTTGTAGTGTTCGGATTATCATGAAAGTGTCTGTGAATAACACATGAAATCCACTTAGAAGATACTTTTTCCATTGAGGTTATCCACAGCTCCACCACATGTATGCTCTCTTTCATACTTCTTCACTAGAAAGTAAAATGTTTCACACATCTTTGTGCATTGAATCTTTTAAGGGCTATCAACCATATTGTAAGTTCTTTCTTATTCATACGATAGTGACTCTGTTACTGCTCTTCATGAATTTTGCTTTATAGTTATTTCTAATTACATGATCTTTCAAAAACTCATGACAGTGCTCAAGATCATTAAACCTTTTACCACAAGCAATTTCTTCATCGTTTGAGTCTATTGTTGTAATATTCGATAATTTTTTGATTTTATAATTTCTAAGAAATGACAATATAGATGAATGTTTTGTGTAATTAACATGTCTAGTTATATTCTTATGGATTTTTCAAGAATGTTTTTGTTTTGTCAAAAATAGAGTTAAAATGAGTTTAAAGTATGCTCGGCAATTTTGGTCAATTTCAAGTTGTTTTGTGGGTATATTTGTCTTGGAGGACATAGTCATCCAACCCAAAGTTGATCGGGCCAGTTAATTTAATGAGAAACATATCCAAAATTATTTAAAATGTTTGGATGACATTATGGTGGTTTTATTTTAGAGAAAGGATCGAATGGGCACCTTTGGCCAATGATTGCTTTTAGAGGGCATTATGGTCATTTTGGCTGGAGCAATAACTGCAGCTGCTGCCCAACTTAGTCAACCCTTATAGGTCAGACCTGCTAGGGTTAGCTTGACCTTACCATATGGCTGGCTTTCTTTTGTTGGCTAGTTTCCTTTTTGGTCAAACCAACTAGGTTGGGACCTAGTTAACCCAACTAGTGGGCTAACTAGGAGCCCATGATTTTGGCTGGTTGGGACCTAGTTGGAATATAACCAGATTTGGGCCTCTTAAATCCAATTTTACCCAGACCCATACCTAAGTTAAGTGAGACTCTATAAAACCCCTCTATATGCACACATTTCCCTTTTCCTCTCTCTTGTGCCCTCTCTCTCTCTCTACACACTGATTCTCTCTCTCTCTCTCTCTCTCTCTCTCTCTCTCGCCTTCTCCCTCCCTTGGTGGTTGACCCACCAGCTTCACCACCACCTTGTGGTTGCGCTGCACCCTTGCTGAAAGGTTGTTGCAACTAGAGCAATGTTTGGAGGTGCCCCAGTTCGTGTTTGGATTGTGCTTTGATGTGGACAACTCCCTTGCGCATGAGTTGTAGCTTGGGAACTTGTGTTGCATGTGTGAGCTGTATAGAGTACGTTGGGAGTGTTTGTGTTGCGTTTGTTGTAGGTGCTCAACTTCTCTTCTCGTATGTAGTGAGCATGCTAGGACTACAAGTCATTTTGTTATGATTTTTGAGAAAAATATGCATTGAATGTTTGATATGATTGGTAGAATAATTGTTTTAGTAATGTTTTTAGTTGTCATTGTGTTTTATTGATTCTAAAACACCCCTAGATGTGTTGGGGTTGAGTTTCGTTGGAGTTGGGTGCTTCAAACCCTGAGTTTTCAGAGTTTCAAAAGTGTGAGACCAAACTGAAAATGCCTTAGGGGTCGACTCCTATGTTTCTAGGGTCAACTCCTATGTATTTTCACGTTCTGGTTGACCTGATGGTTGACTCCTACATATCAGGGGTCGATGCCTCCATGTTGTGCTTTGTACAATATTGATAAAAGAGTCGACTCTCTCTTGTGTAAGAATTGAAATTTTTTTGTTTAAGAGTTGACTCCTACATGCAGTGAGTTGACTCCTAAAGTGAAGAGTCGACTCCTAGAGCAGGAGAGTCGACTCCTTTATGTTGTTTAAAGTACAGTTAAGCTCAAGGGTCGACTTCTGCATGTAGCAAGTTGACTCTTGAAGTGAAGAGTCGACTCTTGAAGCAAGACAATCAATTCCTTTATGTTGTTTAAAGTGCAGTTAAGCACAATGGTTGACTCTTGAGTCAGAAGAGTCTACTTCTGGGCATTGTTTATACTCTGTTTAGCTTAGAGTCGACTCATGTGCTTGAGAGAGTAGACTTCTGAGTAAATTTTGCAATAAATATGGTAGAATGTGTGCAATATTTGCACTATTTAGCTTGGATTTTGGTAGAACCAACCCAAAGCAACTATGCATTGGTTGGTTGGATCAATGTTGTACTTTTTGATTTGCACTCATGTTTTTCATGGATTTTCAATTAAACTGTGTTTTTCTCATTCTTTGCTCAAGTTTATGTTTTAAGAACAAGAATATGTTTTTGGTAGCTATTGAAAAGCATGTATATTCAACTTTGTTTTATTTTCAGATGCAGGAATGTTTATACTTCTTATTTTTGTAATTGATAAGAAAACTAAGAAATCCCTCCATTCTTGTTTGCTTAAAGAGTGTTATAAATATGATCGTTTGTACTTGATAAAGGAGTTAAAAAAATTTTAGTTCTCCCTGGTTACAAAAGTGTTTAAAAATCTTTTTTTTTACCTATTATATGAACTGATACTTTGTTTTAACATGTGGACTATTTCTAAATATGTTTCTTTGAAAACTCGACAGTTGTTTTTTAGGAAAATCATCTTTTAAAGGCAAGTATTTTTAGAAACTGTATATGCAACATATTTCATGTGAGAATGGATGTTTGAGCATGTTCCTTGGTTTTATATGCTTTGGGTAGTGTTGATGTTTTGGCTTTTGGGTAAAAGCTAGCAGGAAATGATATGTATTTGTTTTGATAATAAAATCTGTTTGAAAACTTGTTAGAGATAAATCTTGGGTTGAAATATGTATATATGCTAGCATGAGTAGCCCAAGTTCATATCCATGTTATGATAGCTTAAATTTGTTTTAATCTTGGGATTTTTACGAATCATATATGTTGTGTTTATTAGTTTTAACTCCTAGTATTTTGGATTGGAGTTGGATGGAGTAAACCATCATTTGGTAGAATTTTTATAGCTCAAAATCATATTTGGTGGAGCTACGTGATTCTGCAAAGAGTAAGAGTCGACCTCTGCTGAAGAAGATTTGATCCTTGCTATTTGCAGAAGGTTGGAAAGACCCAAGGGTTGACCTCTACTTCTGGGTGTTGACTCTGCCTCTTTCTCTATGGATAGGATCAACCCATGTTTTAAAACTAGAGTCAACTCTTATTTCTGAAGAGTAGACCTATTTCAAACAAGTTGACCCTTGTTTAGAGGAGTTGACTCTTTAGTTTAGAAGAGTCAACCCTCTTTTGAAGAATTGACCCCTTTTATCTATTTGAGATGACTCTTTTTAGAAGAGTTGACACCTATATTGCAAAGTCGATCCTCTGCAGTGGGAGAGTCGACCCCTGTAACCTATGAGTCAACTCTTGAAACCATGAGAGTCGACTCATGAGTGTGTTTTATGTTCTGTTTGGCCCGTGAGTCGACTCCTATGCTCAGGAGAGTCGATGCACCTGAATGTGATATTGTGTTGTTTTGAGCTCGGGATTCTAGTGAATCACCCCAAAAACAGGTTGGAAGGCCTATATGTGCTATATTTTTTGATGTGATGTAGCTATTTGTACTTGTTGGTTCAAGAAAGAACCCAATTTGTATTGAAATACATAAGTATGTATGCATGGAAATGATGCACATGTGTAAGTTCATGTTCTTTTCTTTTCAGTATGGCTGATAAGTATTGTTGTGTACATGGCAACATTACATTATGTGGTTTAAGGATGCATGATCGGGTTGTGCTCGTATTTTCCAATGTGGCAATACGAAGTTGTAGTGTTGATGTGAGCACTACATGTTGTATGCATAGCATAATGCCTATTGGGTTACAAAAGTTACCGCATGTGTGTAATAAGGATATTTGCACAAAAGAATGCATATTGCATAATAAATTTATGTGTAATTTATTAAACAAGGGCCCTAGGGTACTAGTGTGGGTACTAAGATAATTTTACATTAATGCATATGAACTAAAAATAAAGCAAAACAAGTTATAGAGAGATGTGTAGTTACACCTTGAAAGATGGGGTAACCTATAACTTTGAGTGACTTTTTACTCGTCTAGTGAGCGAGTTTGCACCAACCCCATGGACTGACAGTTGACATGCTGTGGGTGAGGTTCCGTCTTTTGGTCACTGAGGGTGGACCAGTCCCCAACCACAGTGGCTTTAGAGGACAAGGCTCATTGTGTTGGAGGTCTATGCTACGTATGCTAGTGGTAGTGCACTATGACTTTATCTAGAAAAATAAATGCCATAACGAAGGGTTTTCGACCTTGGTGTAGGTGTAACTGTGTACTCTTGGGGTTAATAAAATATGTAAGATACAAGTCTTTGAAAATATACCCTCATGTAAACTGGTTCTCCTATAGCGACCCGAGGCAATAGTGCCCTTATGGAAATAATTGTTAATATCGAAACAATAGTTGCATTTGCATCATGTAAAGCAAAAGAAAAACCTAAATGGAGAAGGTAATTAAAATATATGCATGTAACTAGGATTGTGCATGATATGGTCTGTGTGACCTATTATTGGTGTTTTCTCTAGAGTTAGAGGATGTGTTGGGTCTGATCCTGCAGAGGGACGAGTTATGTGGCTGTACTTTAGAGCTATGGTAGGTCTTGTTTGCTTGTAGACCTTGTCGTGTTCACTATTACAAGATGGAAGGTCAAGTTTCTTGTTAAGACAACAGTTGGTCTCACCCCTACTTACTTTTCCTTTTTCAAGTACCCTCAGATAAGCGTGTTGTGGTGGCAATGGATGCCTAGATCGAGTATCTCTGAAGTTGGATTATGGACCCTTGTAGTTTTGTGATGTGTATTTTGGGACTTCCATGTGTTATGAAATTTTGTAAAAGAACATTTATAATTCATCAGATTTTGTAAATGGACTATATATGGATGAACTTTCCTTTGAATGAAATGACAATGATTAGTTGGTTTTGAATCTTGAGTTCAGTTTAATGTTTAAAATATTTTCTCTTGATTTAGTTTTCATAAACCGAGTTTTCTTCTACTGTTTTAAATCAATATCATTTCAATAATAATAATAATAATAATAATAATAATAATAATAATAATATTAATAATAATAATAATAATAATAATCCAAAATTTTTGGAGGGTCAGATTTTTATATAAGAGCAAAAGTTCCCAGAATGGTCTAATATCTTATCTAGAAGCTTAAGTTCTATATCTTGCTGACCACCTAACCTTGTTAGTGTGAGTAGTATTTAATGTGAGATATGAATATGATTGTTGTTTGTTTGATAGATGCATGAGTAAAGTGGTTATTTCTATGCTTGTTGTTTAGCTCAATGATCCTTGTAGTGAATAGAATTATTTGTGCATTTTTAGATGCCGAGATATTCAGGTGACTGGATGAGTCAAAGGGATTTTGTTTTGGAGGCCCTCTCGACCCTGACCCAGTTCATGCAGATGCAGACACAAACGTTATAGGGGATGATGTATAAGAAGTTTATAAACATGGATCCTCCATTGTTTATGGGTACTTCTGATTTGGAGCGAGTTGAGTTCTAGATCAAGAAGATCAAGAGCATGTTCGAGGTTCTCAGTGTGCCTGAGGAGAAGACCTTGCCTGGGTCTTATTGTTTGATTGATAACGCTATGAAATGGTTGAAGATGACCAAAGAGATTTGCTTCACTAGAGTCACCATTATCCCTTGGGAGGAGTTTAGAGTAGCCTTTGTGGAGACCTACTTTCTTGACTTTGCTTGGAATATGAAGGCCCAGAAGTTCTTGGAGCTGAAACAGGGTAGTCCTATTATGTTGGAGTACATGAGTTGATTTTGTCACCTGGAGCATTATTGTTCGGATATGTTTTCGACAAATAAGGCTCAAGCACTAAAGTTCTCTCTAGGGCTTTGTGATGGGCTTTGTAGCAAGGTCCATATTATATAACCTCATACTTTGCTTGAGGTGATTGAGGTAGAGAACATCCTGGACAAGGTCTAGAGGTTGTCAAAGAAGATTCATATCTGAGTAGATCCACCACCATCAGCATCAGAAACGAAGAAGGATTCCCAAAAATCTTTCAAGAAGCATTTCCAGAAGAACTGGTAGAAGGACTAGATGCCAGCCCCGTACCAGAGGCAACAAAGATTCAGGGGCAGACAACAATAGCAGTAGATGCATTTTGCAGGGAGATATCGAAAGTGTCAATGGGACAACCTTGTCCCCGTGAGACTGGAGTGTGCTTGCATTATGGCTAGAAGGGCTACTATATCAGATTTTTTCTGCAGAGATTGGCTTCACTGTAACCTTTGTAGCAGTGGTCGTTGCCACTACAGATTCAACATCAGACCCAACTAGTTCAACAACAAAAGAAGACCGTGGGCCGTGTTTACGTAGCTACTACAGATGAGGCAGGTCTGAGTCACCAACTCATCGAAGGTACTTTGACTATTGCCAATTTTTCTACACGAGTATTGTTTGATTTTGGTGTGACACACTTATTCGTGTCGAGCGAGTTTGCTAAGTTATTGGATATTTTGGCAGTCGAGATGGATAGTTGTGTTGCGATTACCACACCCTTAGGAGGGAAGATTTTTTGTGTGTTGCAGCTTTCGAATGTTGCGATAGGTTGAGAGCCAAACTTTTTTTCTTTCTCAGAGATTTTCGGATTGGCATTAAATTTGTTATGTTGGACATTTTGTGGACTTTGATGTTATTTTAAACTTATGGGACTGAATTAAATTATTTATGTGATTAATAAATTTAATTTAATTTTGTGAATGGTTTGATAGATTTGTAACCTGCCTAATTTATTTAACCAATTTTTTCGTAAATGACTTTCGTTGTTATTATTGTTAAAAGTGTTCAAAAATGGTTTTTTACTCGATGGTCATCCTTTCGTGAATTTGGTTCTAAGGAGCTATTAAACATCAGTGAATGTGTAGGCTTACTCCTTAGAGCTTCATTTGACCAAGGCAATACCATAGAAGAGATCTCACATTAAATTACGTGTTAAAAAAAACATGAATTTTGAGTTAAAATTTTGAAGTGTTACAGAGAAAGTCTCCATTGCCTCTATCTATCTGGAGGAAGATGTGGTACGCTAGTATCATTGGTTCGAAAGGAACCTTGGCGTACCAACTTGGAAAGCTTTTGCACATGCACTAGTGTTGCAATTTGGTATGTCATCGTATGTAAACCACAATGTAATGTTGTCCAAACTCTGAAAAATTGATAGTGTGATGGAGTACCATGCTGAGTTCGAAAGGCTCATCAATCTGATGGATGGTTGGTCCTAAGAAGCTCTCATTGAAACTTTTATCGTGGGCCTTCGTTATGAGGTCCAGATGAAGGTGCAGACCAATTGGCCCACTAGCATTCTCGAGTGCTTTCAGCAAACACGTTTGGTGGAAGACAAGTTGCAGAAGCAAGGATCTAAAAGCACTCGAGCTGGATTCAGATCTCGATCTCAAAATAGTCAAAACAGTTCTCCTTTCCAAAGCGGGTCAGACAAATCAGATAGATCCAATGCAATAGCTGACATTAGTGGGTCCAAACTTACTTTAAAGCCTTATTTAATTCTTCTAATGTAAAAGTGAATGTAAAAAGACTCTCTAATGATGTCATGGTTGAGCAGCAAAAGAAGGGGTTGTGCTACCATTGTGATGAGGTTTGACGCCTTAGCCATGTATGTAAAACCATGTATATGTATCTTATAAATAGTGATAGTAAAAATAGTGATGGTGATGAAGGAGAGAAAGTGAGGATCCACCCAAAAATAAGATAGAAATCTTACTCTATGCCCTCACAAGGGTGGACATGCCCCTATCCATGAGAGTACATGGTACTCTCCAGGGCACCCCAATATCCATCCTCATAAACACATAAAGCACATACAACTTCCTTCGTACTCAAGTTGCTAGAAAGATCAAGTGTCCAACCACTTCCCATAACCTGTTTAAAGTAGTAGTAGGAAACAAGAACAAGTTGCAGTGCAAAGCAATATGCCCCAATTTGAAAATCAAGGTCTAAGGCACCACTCTCAACTTGGATGCCTTTGTGCTTCCTGTCAAGGGAGCATATCTCGTATTAGGGATCTAGTGGCTGCAAACCCTAAGTTCAATTTAATGAGATTTCTAGACGATGACCATGAAGTTCAAACAAGAGGACAAAAATATGGAAATCCACAGAGACCAAACTCTCTCCAAATCTACGATAAAGATGTTCTTAAGGACACACATAAATAACAACAGACACCATGCATGAGTATCAAAAAATGAAAGGAGCTTTGGAACCCGAGGCAACACGTCCAATGAAGAAACAAAGCTAACATAAAAGGCTCACTACCTATCCCCTCAACTTAAAAGATGACCGACTATGCAAGGGAGGAAGTTACCACTATAAATAGAGGGAAGGGCCAATGATGATATTTGGTCCAAGAAGATGGGAAGGACCAGAGATTGGGAGACACCCCCAATTGGCAGCCTTGAGGACAAGGTCATTTTGAAAAGGGCAAGATTGATAGCATCCCAACCCAAATAGAATAGACAATTGGATCTGGATATCCCTGTTAGATAAATGGGTCGGTTGATCCATATGAGTGCAAGTCAGAATCGGGGTTAGGATAAGAGATAATCCAATCTTTTGCAAATAAGAAGAGAGTTTAGAGGATATGCAGGGGCAAAAAAGGCATATTTTATGAGTTATCAAGTTCCCAAGAGCAAATAGATCTTTCTTCAGGGATGACATCATCTCTCACATATTTTCCTAGGCGATCCTCTATCTCACGCCCTACCTCTCCGCCTCCACGTCATCGCCTCCTCTTGCAAACTCACCTCCTCTAGTTTGAGTGAGCAGCCCACACGAAGGTAGCTATTAGAATGACAACTATTAAATGTCCCATGGGCATAGTATCCAAACTTGTCCTTGGCAATTACTCGTGCCTTACCCTTATTAGAAAATCATGATTAATTGAGAGGAAAATTGGTCAACATCAACATGCAAACTCTTCACCAAATCGTGATTAATAGCTAAAATCCCAAATTGTGGTTAATATGCAACATTGTGAATATCATGTTAAAAATCTATAAATAGCAAAATTTTAAAATATAAATCACAAAAATTTGTCTAATTCCAAAAATTAGTAGCATGTTAATATTTTAATTATATAATAATATTATGTCAAAACCATGCTATTTTAAATGAATGATAATTGGAAACAATAAAGTTCATGCTCGGCTCATTTAAGGAACGAACGAGCCCGAGCTAAGCGTTAACCGAGCCAAGTCTGAGCCGACTAGGTTCGTTGTGCATCCCTACACTTAAGCCATGAGCCAATATTTATATGTAAAACATGTACAACAAAGTTATACCTATTTTTACTACAGTTAATAATAGTAGCATTTCAAAAGACAATTTGTTCTATCCAAATTGTCTTTTAACATATATAGGAATCTCAACACATTAAAATGTTTACTAGATCTATCATTTTATTTGACATTCCAAAATACTAAACTCTATTTTTTTTTGATAATTTATGATTATGGCCTATTCAAACTTTGAAACTATGGGTTTATTTTTGGTATGAAATTGAGGTTCCATGGCCATTTCGAGATCGGCGATTCATCGGTTAAATGGATTGGATCATGATATGGCATCATGACAATTTAGAGACCCCAATTTTCGAAGAAAATCAAGAAGTTGTCCAACTCATCATACCATACACCTTTCTAAAACAATATCAGGTTCTAGTCCTTGGTTCACAACCTCTAGGCTACTACAAGCTTGCTTCGGTGTTCACGCACATGTCTTTGTGACTACTTCTCAATATTTATGGTGAATTATGTGTCATAAGATCCTAGTCCATGGTTCACACCCTCTAGGCCACTACAAGCTTGCTTCAATGTTCACGCGTGTGTCCTTGCGACTACTTTTCTATTTACTATATATATATGTTGCTTTACACACTTTACTTAGCCCGATGTGTGGTTTTATTCATCGGGCTCATGTATGGTTTCATTCATCAGGCCCTCCTTTACGCACTTTAGTTATCTCGATGCGTGGTTTCATTTACTAGGATCTACTTTATGCTATTTACTTTATCATCGCGTTGTTATATGAACAAACTCCTGCTTTTTAATAAATATAACTGCATTGTGTTATCATCACAAAATTTTACTTTTTCAAGTCAAACTGACATTTAAAAAAGATTTTAAAAATAACTCATCTCCATTTTAAAATACAGGAAAATTATGAGGAATGGGACTCGCCTGTCGGTACGAGGTTCAACCATTCATGGCACCTTTACCAGGGGTAATTGAACCAAGGATCAATCAAATGATTTGCTTTGCTCAACTTGTCTAAATCGATGTTCTAATCCCTAAATGCACAAAGAATCAGGCATATGCTATGAATTTCTGAAAATGCAGATTTGAAAATATGATGTATGTTTCAGAATACCTAGAATACTTAGAGAATTCTTAGAAAAGATGACACTTTGAAAATCGTGAGCCTTGTTGAGAGAATATTTTTGAAGAAAATAGAAATCGATTTATGAGAAATCCAAGTGTTTTTAGGAAAATCAATTTCTGGGAAAACTCAAAGTGACTTAGAGAAAGTTAATTTCTCTAAATTTGAACTTTGGAATTAAAGATATAACTTAGAAATTCATGATTTAGACTTGAGAAATACTTGAAATACCATTTGAAAGCTCAGAGTTTTGAGAAAATCAATTTCTAAGTAAGACTTAGAAAATTTTGAGAAAATCGATTTCTCTAAATTGGAATTAGAATTGGAATTGGAATTTGCAAATTGAATGAAATGAATGAATATGGATTTTAAAGTCATGGTTTTGAGGAGTTGAGATTTTTTTTTTGTATTTTTGAGAAATACAGTGCATTTTGAAGTTAGCCTAAGAGTGTAGGCTGAATGTGGCTAATACGAAGATCATAAATTTGGGTCTCATTCGTATTCTGACTATGAACATAAATACGAATTTCATCGAGTTTGTCAACTCCCTAAGAGCTTGTGCATGTGTCATTCATGCAGACCATGGTGGAATTGAAATATGTGCATGAATGAAAAAACATAAGATATTGATATTTGCAGAATTAAACTATATGCAATGCTCCCTATTCTAAGCAGAAAATATAAATCTTATTCCAATATTACATTTGATATTACATTTGAACTGGATAAAATAAAATAAAATGAAAATCTAAGTCCTTCACTTGAATAATCCTGCAAAACTAGAAAACATGTTAGCACAAAAATGTAGGATTATCTAGATTTATCTGAAAATATTGGGAAATTATCGGATATTATCCAAATGTAAACCTAATTCATACTTCCCTGATATAAACATAAATGATGAAATTGAATTGAGAATATGAAAATGAGATTTGAAAATTCAAAATTGGGGTCAAAATGACAAAAATGCCCCTGATAGCAAGACTATGGCCTTGAAATTAGGGTTTTCAGAAAGATATTTTGTAAAATGCAAATTTTAAAATTCAAATGAACATAAATCAAATACAAGATGATATGATATGATATGATTGAAAATGAGAAAATCAAAGTTTGGAATTTCAAAGTTGAGGTCAAATGACCAAAATGCCCCTAATAGCAAGACTATGGCTTTGAAATCATGGTTTTAAAAAAATATTTTGGTAAAAACTTGGGGTTTAGGGTTTAAAAAGACTCAAAACAAAGCCAAATCGAGTATGAGGTATCCTAGAATGATTCTAAATATGAACTTATATACAAAAAATAAAAAATATCATGAAAATCATGATTTTGTCAGTGTTTCGGGATCCTACGGGCACCCTATTTTGCAATTTAATTCATTCAAGCATAAAATGAGATCCAAAATCAATAAAAATCAACATATGCACTTCTTATAACCCTAAAATAAAATTGAAAATAGAAAGATCAAATTTTGACATAAATTAAATATGAAAATCACACAAAAACCTTAAAATATGCTATTTTTACCCGCGGGCACATACCTGTTTCAGTGTCAAATTCAAATCAGGGGCCAATTCACCATAGAAATTTATAAAAATTTACAGAGACATAACAAACAGAAAAACAAAGATTCTTCTTTTTAAAGATTGGAAAAATCATCTCCGGTTGTGGAGATATTATTCCGTCAATATTTGATCAATTATAATGAATATAAAAACTATCCAAACTGATGCTTCCAGTTTTAAATATAGGAAAACATAGTAGAACACATAAGAAAATTCTAAGATTTTAGCAGTGAATAGAAGATATGCAGATAAGAAACTTCTTATTTTATGGATCATTGATCAGATCTTCGGTTAGGGAGATACGATGAACATAATTTGAATTAGGGTTTTAATAAATCATAACGAGTTCTAAAACATAGATCTGATAAAGGAAAAATAACAAACAGTTACAGAAAATTACAGAAAATACTAGACGTTAACCTGAAACTACTGCAATTTATGAATTCTGAATTGGATCTTGGATGACAAAAATAACACAACTGCAAGTTATACTTGAATATTAATAACGATTTTAGTAAATAGGAATCACGATTCGACTTTATATTTTTTTAACAGAGTTTCCGAATCTTAAAACCTCTGATTTTTTTACAGGGGCTCACTGACATATCCATGGACTGCATATAAAAAAATCAGAAATTTCTAACAAATATTTAAATACGAAGTGGCATGATTTCTATGGATCTAAAATCAAAACACATGAAAATCTAATAAAACACTAAAAAAACATGATTTAACAATGAAAAACAATAAAAAATATCTAAACAAAAAAACAAATTTTAATTTAATGCTAAAACACATAAAATAAACGTTAATATGATAGAAAATAAAAAAAATACAGGAAATCTATGATGAAAATTGATTTTACCTTTGGAAGGATGGATTTAGCCCATTTAACGGGTAAATCACATCTTTCGCCGGTTAAGAACATAAAAAATGTACCTCTCATCGATTCTAATGGATTAGAATCCTTGAAAAACCCATCAATCTGATTTAGATCACTTTCTTGGGTCGATTTTAGGGTTCTTGATAAAAAATCATGGTTGAATCCATGAACTCAAGGGGCGCCCATGGTAGAATCTATTAAAAATCATAAAAAATAAAAAAAAAAACATAAAAAGGTATATAATATTACCTTGGGGCTTCAGCTGCTAAGAAGGAAGGAGAGGTGCTGAAGAGGAGAGAGATACTCCAAGAATTAGAAGAGGAGAGGAATAGGGGTCGATCCCCTATGGGCTTCTTAAATAGAAAGAATTAGGTTTAGTTAAAAAGTTAATTAATCTCAAGTTTGCCCCTTTTAAAATTTATTTAAAACCATTAGTGGGGGGCAATTTTTTTAGAGAGGATTTATCCTAATTAAACCCTAATTACTAACCTATCTAAGCCCTAATCAAAACACTAAAATACCCCTAATGTGGTGCCACCTAGTGTGGGCCTCATTTGTTTTTTTTTTTTGAAAACCCTAATTTTTAAAGCTTTAGAATCAAAGTTAAAAATAATAAGTAAAAATAGATGTTTTAAAAACAACTTTTGACTCACCCAGACCTCTAATCTAAGTAGGGCATTAACTAACCTTAATCTCTCCCAAATATGGTGCCACCTAGAGTGGGTCCACATTGGATTTTAAAATCTTGATTTTAAAACTTTGAAAATCACTAGTTAAAACCAAAGTAAAAATGAATTTTTAAAATCAATTTGAAACCTACTAAGCTCCTAACCTAACTAGAACACTGACTAACCCTGACTTTTGCAAATATGGCTTCACCTCGAGTGGGCCCCACTTGAATTTTCAAAAATGATTTTAAAACTTGAAAATGAAAAGTTTTTCAAAAGAGATTCAAAAGTAGACTTGAAATTGAAAGTTTGAAAATGGCATAGAGTCCAGACTGAGTCAGAACTCCTCTAGATATGGCGCCAACTGAGTAGGCTCCATATCAGGGTTTTGAAAATTTAAAATAAAGACTGAAAATGGCTTTGAAAAGGGGTTAAAATCAACAAATAAAATTCAAAGGTTTTGAAAATAGAGTTCTAAGCAAACTGGAACTCTAGACCAGAGTCTTGAACCAACTAGGACTCTGAGGCTTTAGATTTTAAAAGCCAAATGAAGGAGTTTTGAAAGATTTTATCAGAACTAGTAAAATAAGTCAGAAAATGAGTCAATGTTAGAGTCCTGACTCAACCGAAACTCTGAAATAGAGTCCTGAATCAACTGGACTCTGCAACTTGACCTAATTTTTGAAAAACAAATGAAGAATGGAAGTAAAAAATAAACTTCAGAATAGACTCCTAACTGGATTAGGACTCTAGGACAGAGTTCTTATCAGACTAAAACTCTAGATATTTTTTGGCATTTTCTGAAAAACAAATAAAAGTACTTATGAAAACAGTGAAAATAATGACAAAAAGTGAAATCAAAGTAGGGTTCTGATCCAACTGGGACTCTGGAGACAAAGTCCTAATTGAACTAAGACTCTCAGAATTTTAGATTTTCTAAGAAAACAAATGAAAGGCTTTTGAAAATAGGTGAGAATAAGATAAAATTGAAGTTCGATTCAAAGTCCTGATCCGACTAGGACTCTGAGGAATAGTCCTAATTCGACTAGAACTCTGAGATTTTTTTTGGTTTCCTAAAAAGCAAATGAAGAGATTTTAAAAAGAACTTTTGAAAACCAATGAAAATGAAGTGAGAAAATAAACTTTGGATAGAGTCTTGATTCGATCAGGACTCTTGGATAAAATCCCAGAATTTTGAAACTCCATGACAAAGGTGTAACAATTTTGAAATTTGGAAAGATAAATAAAGAGATTTTGGAAAGATTCTCGTAAAATTGAAATCAGGGTCAGAGTCCTGATCCAACCGGGACTCTGAATAGAGTACTGGTTTCACTAAGACTCTGAGTTTTTTTTTTAACTCATTTTGAAAGATTTGATTGAAAATGACTAAAATAGCTATGAAAGTTAGAGTCCTAATACGACTGAAACTTTGAAGAAGAGTCCTAATCCGATTGGGATTCTTGAAAAAGAGTCCTAATCCAACTAGGACTCTGGGATTTTGGCCAAAACGAAAGATTTTGAAAGGTTTTCTTAAAAGCTAGTAAAAGGGTAGTAAAAGGTAGAGTTCTGATCTGACTGAGACTCTAGAGAAAGAGACCTGATCCAACTAGGACTCTAGGGTTTTGTCCGAAATGACAAAAATGGGCAAGGGATATGATCACAACTGGTTTAAAATCAGAATGGACTTTTGAAAAGGTTCAAAAAGATGAAAATACGAGTCCTGATCCAACTAGGACTCTGAAATTTTTGATAAATAAAGGAATCCAGAAGCGACACCACCTAAATGGGTCTCATCTGAGAATTGAAATCGATTGAAATTGAGTTTTAAACGAATTCAGATTGTTTTTTGAGAAAAACATTTAAAATATAAGTGTCCTGGGGGTTGGCAAATGACAAAATGTCAATTCAAAACCCAGGTTTTGAAATTGATTTTGCAAGAAAAGTTTTAAAACTTGAATCTGGATCCAACATTTTGAAAACAGAAGTGTTGGATCTCGATGAATGCAATGCAATGAAATGATATGTCGAATGCATGCAGTGATATGCAATGACATGTAAAATGTAAACCCTGGATGATGGACTTGGGAATCCCAGATCCCTAGCATAGACAAAGAATTTGAAGATTTTCATTTGAGGATGAGAACTGATAATTGAAATTAAGCCAAAATGAGGGTTGAATCTTGATTGTAGGATGAAGTATTGGAATTTTTTGTAAAAAATTGGGTTGTGAACAGCCCTGGCTCAGATTTCGACCAGCTGGTTCCTTGAAGACTGTAGAGAGTGGGTCTCAGTGGCAGGAGGCAGGTGTTTGTGAATGAGGGTGAAAATTTGGGGTGTTTACAGATGCCCCTCTTTGCTAATAAGCCGATATAGGGCCGAGCTTAGTGGCAAAGAAAAATACACCAAATTTGGGCTACATATAAAAAATGCCCCGGTTAGAAGGATCTAACTGGTTATGAAGAAACTAGCTCTGATGAAAAATGGTAGATATGAAATGGAGAATGATGAAGAAAGACTCATATTGTAAAAGTGAAGTTCAGGTTTTGCCCTTAACCTGGATGGGACGGGAAATACCTCGTATAGAAACGAGGCCCAGGTTTGACGCTTAAACTGATCGGGAAATGAAATACCTCATCAGAATGAGGCTCAGGTTTAAAACCCTTAACCTGATCGGGAAATAAAATACCTCATCAGAATAAGGCTCATGTTTAAACCCTTAATCTGATTAAGAAAATGAAAATGATGAAATCCTCGACTGAAGAAACCATGATGGGACCTTCAAACTTCCACACGATAAATCCAATAGGGCTTTTGCAAAATGATAGAAATTGGGGTCCCTAAAGTTTGAAAAGGGATTGATTTTGGGCGCCTTATTGCTGAGACTAAATAACTTTTGAAATTGTTGACTTTTTGCGAGAAAATAATTGGTGGCTTAACCTCCAGCCGAAATTGGACTGTCTATGGTGGGACAGTGGGAACACAGGGAAGTGTGCGAATCTGAGAGCCCAAGTGCTCAGATTATACCAAAAGAAGGGAAGGAACCTTGAAAACTCCCGTTATCAAGTCCTAATAAGGGATGACAAATGATGTCAGGATGTGTCAAAAGCGGACAACAAGCTCTTATTTCACATCAAGATAGCTAGAAAATATTATCAAAATGTTGAAAATTGTTGTTGACTCAAAAATGATTGAAATTGATGCACATTGGTGCAAAAATATTCCCTCTTTTCTACCTGAAGTATTACCTCTAACTGGACTTAACTTCGTAGATTCAAGATTCGAATTCAAATTGCTTGCAATTGACTTTCTTTCAAGGAGGCTATCAATTTCCTTGATATGAACGGAAAAGAAAGAATTCTCATTGTGAAAGCAATTGGTGAAAGAATATTGATAAAAGAATTTCACAAAATTAAAGAAGATTCTTGGCAGATTCGGCAGTTTGATATCCTGGGATTCTTTTCTCATGATGGTCTTTCAGCACTCTTTTTTTTTTTGACAGAATTGGAGCTCTCTTGGGTTTATGGAGAGTTTATTACATCATCCTTTATTTTGGGGATGTCCTAGCTTTTCTCTTTTTGGGAAGGGTACGTCACAAACTCATTCAACTTGGAGATGTTCCAATCCTTCTTTGTCTCAGGGATTATATTGACAGTATTGGCTCGTTGGTTGGTGGTTTTTTATGACAACGAAAATTAAATATCTTTTAGAGTTTGTCGGGAGGTTCATCGCATTCACCTTCAACTTGGCGGTGATCTGAACTTTCCCTGGAAGGATCCGTCACAAACTCCTTCATCTTAGAGATGATCCGAATCTTCTTTGGCCCTGGGGGTCTAACTCATCCACCAGCCTTCAACTTGACGATGATTGAGAGATCCCTTTTGCAGATATTTAATTGCAGCTTAAATGATTGAAGAGATATGAGTTGGGTGAACTCTTTTTTTATCACTCAGGATATTTCTACTGCTTTATTTTTACAAGAATGATTTTTAAGGATGTGTCATAGCTGCGATCAATATCAATCACTTACGGCTTTGCGACAACATTGAATTTTCTTTGTTGGCCATATCGAGGATTTATTCTTCATCCCTTTAGTTGGCCGATAGAAAGAATTTGGATTTTGAATCCTTCTTCACGAAAGCTTCACTCTTTTTTGAAGTAATACTGCAGGTAATCTGAGGTAATTCTTTTATGCAATAAAGATTTTTGAAATCAACAAGTTTTTGATGACAAATTGACAAAATATTCTTGAAAACCTTGGTGAAAGCGAGTATTTGAAGTCTGACTTAACGTATCCATGACAAAATTCTCCTCTCCTTTCCCCAAAGGAGAATATTCAAAATGGGAAATGAAAAATACTCCTCTCTTAGAATTGAAGAGGAGGTGTTTGCAAAATTAACTTTCAAAGAGAAATTAAGCTTTCGTCAAAACTTTCTAACATTAGGCTTCTCTTATGGAAAGGGGGTCGGTAATGGTGAGGTCGGTGAATTGGTCATGAAGGAGTGAGTCCATCACACTCTCCCTAAAAAGAGGGTCCTCCATGATGAAATGGCCTAGTATGAAAGTTGGGGGGGGGGGGGGGGGGCACAAGGAAAGCGAGCCTCCGTCGAAGCTCTCCCTAAAATAAGGGTTTCTTGTGTGAAATTGGAAATTATTTTGCAAACGGTTCACAAAGACACGAGTCCCTTCAAACTCTCCCTGAAAAGGGGCTAAGTGAACAAAATAATAACATGCAAAAAGAATGAGCTCCCTCGAACTCTCCCTGTAAATAGGGTCTCTCGCAAGAGAAATTTTTTGAAATTGGTATTGGGTGACCAAAAGGTCAAAATTGGAAATTGGAAATTGGAATTTGGAATTTGGAATTTGGAATTTGAAAATAGGAAATTTGAATGACCCGGAGGTTGAAATTGAGAATTGGGTGACTCAAAGGTCGAAATTGGTATAGTGCTTGAATTTTGATGAATGATCAACACAAAGGCTAAACCCAAGAGGTCGACTGACACGACCAACCAGCAAGACACTGATACGAGTGCTAGATTTTAAAAGAGTGCCAATACGAGCACCAGATTTTGAAAATGTGTCAATATAACCATTGGATTTTGAAAATATACTAGTATGAATATAGGCTTTTTGAACATGTACCAGTACGAGCACTGGTTCTTGAAAATTCATCAACACAAAAGCTGGGTTTGGAAAGAAGGTTCAAGTCGAACTCAAATATTTAAAGAAAAGTTATACCAATTGGGATTTAAAGGACAAAAAATCTGAGTCGAAACTTGAATCCCAAAGGAAAGACTAAACCAAATTAAGGTTTTAAGGAAAGAAAATTTGAATCAAAACTCGAATCTCAAAGGAAACTTAAAATTTGAAGGAAAGAAAATTCAAATCGGAACTTGAATCTCGAAGGAGACTTAAAATTTGAAGGAAAGAAAATTCGAGTCAGAACTCGAATCCCGAAGGAAACTTAGAATTTGAAGGAAAAAAAATTCGAATCAGAACTCGAATCTCGAAGGAAAAATCAGACCAATATGGCCACTGAATTTTACAGTGCATGCGTGTGAATATTAGATTTTAAAAATGAACCAGTACGAGCACTGAATTTTTGAAAATGTATCAGTACAAGTACTAGATTTTGAAAATGTATCAGTACGAGTATTGGATTTTGAAACTCAACAAGTACTAACACTATTTTCCAATTGAAATTTGAATTTTGGAAGAAGAGCGACGTTCCAAAAATGTTTGGGAATTATGACGAGAATGATTGTCGGAGTCTCAGGATTATCCCTTATCCTGAATGACTAATGAAAATGATGTAAATTGATATAAATCAATGCAAATGAATATGGAAGAGTGCAAATGAATGCAAAATGATGCAAATGGATATACATGAGTGCAAAATGAGAGATTTGTTTTATCCTGCCTGCATACATAATATTTTTAGATAAAGACAAAATTTCAAAAAAAATGCCCCAGTCTAACTGGGAAAGAAGACTTTGGTCATTATTGAAGAAAATATATTGAGGAATTATAAAGGATAGAATAAAGGACTTAAGTATAGAATTTTTTCAAATGTCTAGCATTGATGAGATATGATAATTTCACACCGTCGACATTGATGAGCTAATACGAATTACGGGGTAATGCTTCCTTGACAACATAGGGTCCTTCCCAATTTGGTGACCATTTGCCACCTAGACGATGCTTGTGATAAGCCATTGATCTGAGCACTAGATCGTTGACTCAGAATTTCCTTATAATGACAGATTTTGCATATTGTTTGGCTATCCACCGACGATATGATTGAGCGTACTCTGTTGCTTTGAGCCTTTTCTCATCAAGTAGATCAAGTTATACCAGTCGCTATTGTTGATATTGATCAAGTGGTAGCTCTAAAAGTGATGTGAACTTCATGCTAGTTACAATCTGTTTCCAAAGTTCTCTCCAGGATTCAAATCAGAATTTTATTGGTGGCCTCTGCCTGACCATTCCCTTGAGGATAATATGGAGCAGAGAAGTGATGGTGGTTTCTGAACTTTGAGTAGAATGTCCTCATTCTCTCATTCTTGAAGTGACTGCCATTGTCTGATACGATGTCATGCGGTATGCCGAAATGACAAATGATATTCTTGTGGATGAATGAAACCACATGTCGACCTTCTACTGTGCGTAGAGTGACAGCTTCCACCCATTTGGTGAAATATTCTGTTGCGGCAAGAAAATATTTGTGGCCATTTGAAGCAGAAGGGATGATGGGACCTATGACATCAAAGGCTCACATAGAAAATGGCCATGAAGAGACGACAGATTGCAAATATGTTGTTGGCTTATGAATAGAAGGTGTATGCATCTTGCATTGAACACATTTCTTCACAAAACGATAATAGTCTTGCTGCATGGTTTTCCAATAGTACCCTGCCTGAATGATCTGCTTAACCAGAGTCTGGTAGCCGAAGTGGCCACCACAAATGCCTCTGTGTGCTTCTCGCACAACTTCTTTGGCTTTATCTTCATCTAAACACCTGGGATACTCAGAACTGAACCCCCGGCGATAGAGAACATTGGCAATAATAAAATAATGGGCGAACATACGTTGAATCACTTTCTGCTCCCTCTTTAACGATTCTGGTGGAAGCTCACCAGTTTTAATAAAATTCTTGATGTCATGATACTAGAGCTTCTTCCTTTGCTCTACCTGGTTTGTTTGCTCTGCTGGTATGAAGGCAGGTTGATCAAGTCTGCCAATTTCAAAGGAATGACAAGATTTTTCGCTCCTGAAAGACATAATGGAGCCTAGGTTGGCTAAACTGTCTGCTGCTTGATTGAAATCTCTCTTGATATGAAAAAGCTAAAATTCTTCAAAATTATTGATAAGGGCTGAAACAATCTTCTGATAGGGAAGTAGTTTTTTTATCTTTCACTTGCCATTTGGCTAGGACTTGATTGACGACGAGCAACGAATCACCATAGGCATGCACTCTCTTGTCATTGAAGTCTTGTAAAAATTTTAAGCCTTGAATCAGAGCTTCATACTCGACCATATTGTGAGTGCATTAGAAATCCAATTTGAGAAAAAAAGGGATCATCTCTTTCTCAGGTGTGATTAATAGGATCCCGATTCCTATGCCTGTCATATTCTTGGAACCATCGAAGAATAAATTTCAAACTGGAGATTGTTGAATATTGCATATCCGCTCATCGAGGAAATCATCCTCGGCTTTAGCATCATCTGCCAAAGGGAAATATGCTAATTGGTCTGCAATTGCTTGGCCTTTGATAGATTGTTGAGCGACATACTCCAAATCATACTAAATCAATAGGACTTGCCATTTAGCGATCTGTCTGTTGAGAAAAGATTGCTCTAGAATATACTTGAGAGGATTTAGTTTTGATAAAATCTTGACTTCGGATGCCAACAGGTAGTGTCACAACTTCTGATACATCCAAACTAGGTCTAAACATGTCTTCTCTATTTGAGAGTATTTCTTTTCATAGTCAATAAATGTTTTATTCACATAATAGATGGCGTGCTCAATCAGGATGCCTTCTTCATATTGTGCCAGAAATCCGCCACATGCGACTTGATTAACTGAAACATATAGCAAAAGAGGTTTTTCCAATTTTGGCGGCTTCAAGACAAGAGGATTGAGAAGATACTTCTTGATACGCTCAAACGATTGCTGACATTCTCGCCCTCATTCAAACTTTACTCCTTTTTTGAGTAAGTGGTTAAAAGGCTCACATCTCGTGGCCAGATTGGATATAAATCGCCGGATTGATTGCATGCGTCCCTGAAGGCTACGCAATTCTTTGAGAGTAGTCGGGGGTGGCATGTCAATGATGGTCTTAGCCTTAGCGGGATCCACTTCTATCCCCCTTTTGCTAACTAAGAAGCCTAACAACTTGCCTGATTTAACTTCGAAGACACATTTATGAGGATTGAGTCTTAGCTTATAAAGAATGAGCCACTTGAAGACTTGATCGAGAGCACCAATATGATCATCTTCTTCTTTGGATTTGACCAAGATATCATCAACATACACATTCATGGTCTTGTGCATCTAGTCATGGAATATGGCAGTCATTGCACGCTGATAGGTTGCTCCAGCATTCATGAGCCCAAATGGCATGACAGTATAACAGAAAGTGCCCCAAGGCATAGTGAAAGATGTCTTGGACTGGTTTAATTTTCTTTCCTGACCTCGTCTGAACCATTAAGTATCACAAACGCTCTCTGTAGAGTAAAATTGAAGGTTAGCTGCTGAAAATGGTTTTGAATAGAAAATATTTGTTGGATATCTGATAGACAATTGAAAAGATGTCCCATCACTAGGAACTGAGTCGTCGCTGAAGTCACAACATTTACGTTGCTATTTTTTGCAAAATAAACAATTGGAAATGCACCTTGTTACCTAAGCGAGGTCATCAAACCAAGATAGGATGAAAATTTAAAGGAATTTTATTGAAGGAAAAACATGATTGTATTAATAATAAATTTGGCAAAGAGGAGGGGGTCAAACAATTTTCCACCACTCGTAATCAGAGGACACTCAAGGACCAGAAAAAATAGTGAGTAACAAAAGAATCCTAGCCATATCTGACAGAATATATGCTCCAGACCACTGATCCGATGTGAGATCAAACTTTGGCATGATCCCTGATAGTAGATGAATTTTTATGCGCTTCTGTCTCTGAGAGAACTGCCTGACACACCGCTCTGGATGGTAGTAGGTGCAAAAGAATGGGCTAACTAACCTGAACCGCTTTCTGTATGCATAAGTATATCTGGGAGGTGATTCCTGATGATCAAAGTAGTCCCACTCGATTTCCTCCTCTTGAAGGCTGTCGATAAAGAATCAGTATCGGGCCACTGGAAGAAACTTTTCACCATTGTATCTGAATGAACTGGCTCTGGTTGGCACATGCCGAAGGAACCAGAAATGTAAGGCATAGGTACACCCTTCGACTAGAATTGATTCTCCGTGTGTGAAATGAGTTAACCCTCGATACAGAAAAGCAAGTGCAGCCATGGCTATAGAGAGTGGCTGGTCTGTCGACTTCCCCACCTTCGCAAAAGTTGAACTATCCTGATATCCATGTAATTTTGTCCATCTGGAAAGAGAGTCAATCCCACAATGCATAGGACCATCGCATGATGGATTCTCTCTCGAGCTATTCGAGATAAGGAACTGACTTCCACAAATGCCCCGTACTATCTGTAGATTTCGAGCAGGTTCACATATTCATTTCCATTCTCCTCGATTAATGGCCAAGACTTGCGTCCTGTCATGCGAGCTAAAGCGTCTCGGGGATCTAGACCCTTGACATTGATAAAGAACTGCTGCTCTAATGAATCTACTGGATGACCAGCTGGCTCAGGCAGTCCCATAATTTCTGAAAACTCATCCATCAACAAAGTCATTTCTCCCCATGGGAACCAGAAGGTAAAAGTGCTCGGGTTCCACCACTCTGTTAGTGCGTAGATCAAATTGTCGTTGACTGTTTGTGTAAAACCTGCAAAATTTCGATAATTATCAAAATAAATAAATGGTAAAATTCTTTGGAATAAATATGGTAACATGATATAGGGTCGATCCAAATGGATCTTAAATCCAAACAAGATCTAATGGATCCAGTGTTTGGATTCAGATACGATGTAGGAACTCGAATTCTGGATGGATCCAAAACCCAATCAGAATATAATTGGATCTTAATATGGTTGAATCTCAATCAAGATTCGAAAATATAGTTAGGAAGTTCAAAAGATCTAAAATATATTTTCAATCCAACTCGTAATTGAGACTCATAAAAAAGATGAATTCATATATAAAAGAATTAACAAAGACCAATAAGGCAACAAGATGTGAAATGGTGTTATGGCAAGAGGTCTTGCCTAGTTAAGAGGCAATCTGAGTTTAAATCTCGTTAGCCATATGCACAGATTTTAGAAAGAGGACAAGTCTTTTTATAAAAAAATGTTAAATGTTAGAAGGAAATAAGAGGATTAAGGTTGCAAAGATATGCAACGAAATATACAATGGTGCAGTGGTGAGGTTCGTTGCCTCCAAGGGAGGAGAACTCTAGTTCGAATCCCACTGTGCGCCAAAAGCTTTGCCAAAAAAAAAACATCATTTTTGTAAAACTTGTCAAAACCGTTCATAGAGGATAAATAAAATAATGTTGCAAGAAATTGCAATGAAACATGCAATAGCGCACAGGTGGGGCTCGTTACCCCTTAGGAAAGAGAACCCCAGTTCAAATCCCTTTGTGCGGTAGGGTATTTTGCTAAAAAATACCTTTATAAAGAATTTTTTGAAATTTAAATTGTGTAATAACTCCTCTATTAAGAAGACCTTAAAAAGGGGAACTCATTTTTTGGAAAGAAGGTTGAATGAATGGACATTCTTTGAAACCCAACCATCCAAATGGGAATGGCCCCTTCCCATGACTATCGAAATGGGAAGGGGGAGGTTTCAAAACAAAGAGAATAATGAGCCGCCCAAATTTCGAAATTTGGGTGGGGAGTTTGAAGACCTCAATTAAGGAGGTCGGTTACAAGGAAAAAAAAATACATATAAAGATGTCATTTTGAGAAAATCTGTCAAACATCTACAAGAAGTCAAATAAAATTTCATTGCAAAGATATGCAACGAAATTGAATATGGTGCATTGGAGGGGTTCGTTACCCCTTAGGGAGGAGGACCTCGGTTCAAATCCCCTTGTGTGCCAGATTCTTTTTGCCAAGAAAAAATTTAATTTGTTTGTTTTAAAAAAAGATTTGTAACTTCTCATTTAAAGATGGCATTAATAAGAGAGACACGTTTTCAAGGAAGGAGTGGGCTGGCCGAATTCCCAAAAAGGGAAACCCAACAAAAAAAATTATTAGGCAACAAATGAAAAACTTTGTTTTCTTTTTCTTTCTCTAAATGAGCAGCCTCATAAATGGATTGGGGGAAAACCAAATAAAGAAGGATGGCATTTACATTTTTCCTCCTTTGGAAGGAAACCCTAAGCAATAAAAATAATTTTAAAAGTGGAGTTATAGGGAATAATGGCAAAAGGGGGGGTTTCAAGAAGGAGGTTTAAAAAAAAAATGGGGTGTAGGGACAAACCCTTCCCTCTCCATTGTGAACACCCAAAATTTTCCAAAAAATCTAAAAAATTCCCTTTTTGCCCCTGGGTCCATCTTTTGAATAATCAGGTCAATTTTTGATAAATTTTTCATTCGTTCCTCGGAGTCGCTGGAATCCAGACTCAATTTCCCTCTCTGACCCAATTTTTGATCCAAATCGGATATCCAGATCTAATTCTGATTCTGGATCTCTTATCGTTCAAAAAATCAAAAGATCGATTTCTTTATATTTTCTCAGAGGTTTGTCTCAAAACTCAGGGTCTGATCTTAAATTGCAATCCGAATTCTAAATATTTGATCAAAATTCCTAGACCCAGATCCATTCCTGAAACCCAATTTCCCAATTAACCCTACTTTTATCAAAAACCTCATTTTAAACATTCTTATATCTCAAAATAAAATTCTTTTTGCAAAAATACTTCAAATGCCTCGTTTTGGTCCAATATGTTAAAATCCTCATGTTTTCGGGGTTTCTTCTTTAAAAAAAAACTTGGAATTTTATTTTTTTAGTTTTTAAGATGCCTTTTTAACCAAAAAAACCCTTTTTACTAAAAACTTCTTTTTCTTTTGAGAAAACTTTTTAAGAGCCTTTATTGAAAATTTTGAAAAACTTGGAGGTTTCCTTTTGAAAAATCTGAACGGACTTCCGTTGTGAGAGAAGCCGCCGAGGCCTTCCTCTCTCTGCTTCATCTCTCACGATCGCCCATCAACGATCGATCGATCCTCTTCTTCCTCCACCCTCAATCTCCAACAAACATCCTCCAGACTCTTCTCCCCCTTTTATAAAATGGGTACATCTGAAGCCCTTAAACCTATCTGTTCTCACCCCTCCACGCTTCCTTCTTCATACATCTGATCTTCTCTTTTCCCTTTTTTTTCTCCCTCTCTCAGTCCCACTTCTCTGGATTTCTCCGAATTGTTTAAAGAAGGTCGATCTTCCCTGTAGTATCAGATTACGGTAAGAATCCATTGCTTTTCCTCTCTGTTTAAGTTTTTTTACTTCATTAACGCACCTCCTGCATCATCGATTTGCTCATGGCAATTTCGATTTGCATGCGTGCAACATCAATAGGATGATCTGATTCTGACATTTTCTTTTTCTTGTTTCAAAATTTCTTTAGTTTAGGCAATTTGAATATTAGTTTGTTTAATCCCGACTAAGCCATTTCATCGACTGATTTTGTTTGTTTGTTTTGCTTGATTCTAGTTTTCTCATTGTGTATGATCATTTTATTTTGTCTCATCTTCTTTCTTGTTTATTTTTGACATAATCGTTTGCTATGAAAATCATCAGAATCGATTTGATTGAAAATCCCTGTGTTCGGCACCTACGATGTTGTTTATGGTTTAGCATTTCATTGATTTAGCTATTTCTTCCATTTTGTTTTCTTTTTCTTCTTTTCATTTTATTTGCTTTGAACCATGTTGCCCATCTCTTTTTGGTTACATCTTCGCCTGTGCATTTAGAATAGGGGTATCTGTATTTCACGAGAATTGAAGATCAACGGATACCAGAAATGTGATGATAATGCTTATTGGTCCTTAGTGAGTAACTTGATCCTGAGGTTGGTACCCCTTTTGCCTGAGATTTAGGCTCGTGATCTGCGTTGTCCCAGAAACATGAAAAGCCGATCCTCAATTGTAAAATCTTGGATATGGGTGACCTCATTCGGTCGAGTGGAGATATACCAATTTGTTTGAAATATAATCCAATCGTTCCATTTTCAGTCAACCTTTGTGTAAGTCTATCTGTGATTAGTAATTGTGGCATCAAATTACATCTGTAATGACCATCTTTCTGGTTCTCTGCACCATGTGACGCCATTCAACAAGAATTTCAAGTCTTTCACAGCCTGAGAAGGATTGCTCTGAATTTAATCCTCCTATATCCCTTGTACCGCTTGATACACTCATTGAGATTCCTGTTAGCAGCATCCCACTTCAGAATAAAATCGAATCTGTCTTATAACAACATCTGGAGAACTCCCTGCTCAATATTGCAATGCAAGGTTTGCTAAGAATAAAGGGGACAAATCAATGGCCTTGGTTCAGGATGCAGAGGTTCTGATGCCTAATCCCGTAGGTGAGTTTTGGGAGTCCGATTATTCATTCTTCAGGAACTGTAAAAAGTAAACTGACAACATTATGGTAAGTCGACATGATCCAACTGAAAAATCACGTGAGAGTTGGCTTACAAAAGGTGAATTTGAAGAAGAAGGTCAAGGTAAGATGGTTGAGAAAACTATTTTTCAAAAGTCCTGTTTTAATTTGGAATATAGGGATGTTGACCAAGTGTTTTGCAGAAAAAGGTGGAGCTCGATTTAATCTCATTCAAAATTCCAGCAGCCCTTTTGTTTTTCTCTCTTAGTTAATAATAAGCCCGTAATTTTTATTTCTGAACTTGTTTCTCATTACAGTCCTTCTCTTGATATTTGCAACTATGTTATGTTAGTTCATGTAAGTTTGTTCAGTTCGTATCACCCACGGTTTGATTTCATCCAGCACTATGCATTTGCTTTCATCTCGCATCCCTTTGCACACACACACACACACACACACATACATACATATATATATATATATATATATATATATATATATATATATATATTTCATCATTTTATTAGCTATTTCAGTTTATTAGTATTACTTGATCCCTCAGTTGCGTCATTCATTGCATATCGTTGAGGTTGTTAATCGTAATCCATCACATTTTTCTCAGGGAATTTTGTCTCATTTCATCAATTTTCAATCTATATCATATATACTTCATGTGCTGCATCGGGTTATAACTAAGGCACAAAAACCATTTTATTTGTTGTTGGAAACAATTCATGGCCTGCTTGAGTTGTAAAAATCGAGTCTCACTAGCTATCTTGCCTTCCCATTGACCGGTCTATTCTACCAAACAATCACCATGCATAGCAATTGCTGTAGCCTACCACCAATCACCACTGAATCTCTTGTCCTCTATTGCTGAAGTCGTGTGATACCCCACTGATGGGATGGAGTCTACTTTTAGAACCCATTCACAGGAGTAAAATCTTGTTGGTATAGAACTTAATGGCTAGAAACCATTCATTCCAACAGGATTTCACCGGCAAGATCTCATTACTACCTTGGGTTTGAAATTATCGTGGAGCAGGGTAAGTCCATGAGAGAACCTAAGCTACCTGGTCTCAACAGTTAAGGGGCTCCTTCAGGATTGAAATAAAGTTTTGTTGATTCTTCTGTGATTGCGGGTGTTGTGTATCGTTCAGAACTAAGGTGTTATACCACACACTATCCAATCTGGATAATCCTTTTGCATGAATTAAGTTGTCATTAAGTTACTATAATTAGGTGTAAGTCATTTACTTGTTTTGATTGAGGTTTAGGTGCCGCATAATATGTTCATTAATCCTTGTTTATTAAGTCAATTTTTAGTATACATGTTTGTGATCATCGCAAAATTTTTCCTCTCGTAATATTCTTTCTCTTCCTTCTCTTTTCCATTTCTAACCTCTATTTTTCTCCTTTTTGAAGGGAAAAAAAAAAGAGAGAAAAGAAGAGAGAAGAGAGAAGAGAAAAGAGAAAAGAAATAAGAGAAGATGAGAGGAATTCTTTTGCGGGTCTCACTTGACCTTAATTTTGAAGAATTTTTGAAATAACTCGCCTCTGTTTTTGAAATATTTACGGGAAAACTGGGAGACGGGATCCGCTCGTCGGTGCGAGGTTCGACCGTTCCTGGCGCCTTTACCAGGGGTAATCGAACCAAGGGTCAAATTAATGCCTTTTTGCTTTGCTAAGAAATTATCTAAGAAATTTTTCTAAGTCTAAATGCACAAAGAATCATGCTTGTGCAAATGCAAAGATGTATGCTCTTTTGAAAATGTTTTGAAGAATTTCCAAGTGAATCTGATAAAGTGAAGAAACAATTTCTAACTTAGAACTTAAGATTAAAGTTCTAAATCTTTTAGAATAATCATGAGCTTGGGAAAATAAATCTGGATTTTGGAAAATGATTTTGAAGTTTTGAGAAAAGGGAATTTTCAAAGTCATAAATGGACTTTGAATTAGAATAAAAATGAAAATGGAATTGAATCAAAAGGAAATATAGAATTGGGAATTGAGAAATGGAATTGATCTAAAAGTTGGTTTTTCAAGATGAAATCCGAATCCAATATCTGGATTCTGAATAGAGTTCAAAGTTGAATTTTGAATTTAGGATCTGAAATGAGAACTTGATTTGAAATTAGGAATGAAATGGAATTGGCTTTTGAAATTAAAGTGGAATTTGGATTTGGAATTTTGAATGGAGTCGGATTCAAGATTTGGAATCCAAAATGGAATTGGGATCTGAAGTTGGAGATCCAAAGTAAAGTTGGATCTTTGGATCCTAGATGGAATTGGATCTGAAGTTTTGAATGGAATTGGATCCGAGATTTGGAATCCAAGATGAAATTTGGATCTGAAGTCAGGGATCCAAAGTAAAGTTGGATTCTAGATCCTAAATGGAATTCAGATCTTTATTTTGAGATCCAAGATGAAGTTGGATTCTGGATTCTAGAATGAAATTGGATCTGAAGTCTGAGATCCAAGGTAGAATTGGGTCCTGGATCCTAGAGTGGATTTGGATCTGAGGTCTGAGATCCAAAGTTGAATTGGGTTCTGGATCCTAAATGGAATTTGGATCTGTAATTTGAGATCCAAAGTAGAATGAGGATCTGGATCCTAAATCGAATCTGGATCTGTAATTCGAGATCCAAAGTAGAATGAGGATCTGGATCCTAAATGGAATTTGGATCTGTAATTTGGAGATCCAAAGTGGAATTGAGTTTATACTTGGATATCTGGATCCAAGTTGAGATTAGGATTTAACTTTGGATTATGAAAAAGTCCAAATAGGACCTTTGAAGATGGATCTGGATTTTTAGAAATCCAAATTTAAACTTGAGATTCAAATCCAAACCTTGATTGAAGATAAGGGGATGAACTTGATTTTGAAATCAGAAGATAATTTCAAAGTTAAATTGAACTTTGAAATTGGATTTTGAATTGAGTTGGAAATTTGAAGTTTTGAATATAAAGGAGTTTCAAAGTCAAATTGGGCTTTGAAATTGAAATTTTGAATCTTAAAAATAAGATAGAATTGTATTTGAATAAGATCTGATGAAGAAGAAGAAACACTTGGAATTTTGAAAAGGAAGTTTTGAAAATATGATGCAATTCTACCCTATATGATGTACGAATTTAAAGAATTTGAAATTGAATTTTTGAAAAGCTATTCCATTCTTTTAAATGAATTAAAACAAGATTGAAAATATAATACATCCCTGACTATGGTCATTGAATGTATTATATAATAATCTATATTTAAATTCAAGAGAAGAATGAAACACATTTGGTGCTTTTATAGAATTTAAAATGAAACTAACTCTCAATATACCCTGACTATGGCCATTGATACATATTTTGAGTTAATCCTAAGTTAAATTCTGATAAAAGAAAGAAAATATTTTGAGAAAATATGATGGATTTTGAAAGTGGATCCAGTGTGGACCCAGTGTGATTTTGTAAAAGATAAAAATTCTAAGTTTTGTTTACACCCCGACTATGGCCGTTGATGTAAATCGTCAACTTAGAATTAACTTACCTCTTACGAAATGGTGCACGTGCCATTCGTGTTTCACCATCGTGGGAATTTTGAGAAATGAAGGAAAAATACATGAAATAAGCAATTCATGGCATTTTATAATGCTCATTCATTCTACCTAAAGCCGGAAATGTAAATTCTCATTCCAATCTAACTATTACAATAGATAAAATCAAATGTACAACCCCAAGTAATGATATCTTTTCCACACATCCCCTGCAAAGGATGAGTTAGCACATGATGTGTATGGGAAATCATTTATATAACATCATCTTGATTTCAAAGCATAATTGATGGAATGTTTTATGCATGTCAATGAAAATGCAATGACAAAGTATGCAGTGAAATGATGCTTGTAAACTAATGAAGGATAGAGATGTAATGAAAATATTGATGTAAAAGGTCATGGAAGAGGCTGCAGGTGGCTATGCTGTGCACAGAAAGTGCAAAAGAATGTGAACATGTTGATGGATAATAGGCTAATTGAAGAATTGTGGAGGGCACAAAGGTGCGGCTAAAGATGTTAGGTGCTGTTTGCAGGAAAACACAGCAAAAAGGTAAGTGATGTAGACAGGGACAAATGGGGATTTATTATGAACAGTATACTGTTATGAAACAGAGTATGATATAAATGTGAGGAAGTTATAACTGGATACATGAAGTCCTATATTTTCAGGATGGAACATGTGCAGTGAGGAGGAACCGACCTACTGTATCGATACTTTTTACAGCCGAGGATATAGTGCACAAGTAAATGAATGGCCATCGGTGGTTCACAGCAATAGGGGCTTGCTGTTGTAAGTGCTGAAGGTAACAAAAGGCTGGTGCACAAACAACAGAGAGCTGCAGCGTGTTAATACACTGCTTATGAGATAACACAATGTTGTTGCTGAGTGAAAAGAGTAGATAATGTCAAGGACATCGTGAAAGGACTGGAGACAAACATGTACAAATGTCAGTGAGGGTGATAAAGTATAACAGGTATGTATAGGTAGCTTCAACATGGAGTATGGCTGTAAAAGAGGCTGTGAAGGATTATATATCTATGATAACAAGATATGGATATTGCTACAGAAGTGTTTGCAGAAAATATAATGAGGGTGTTATGAATAAACAAAAGTGAGCCGTGTGCTAAAAAAAAAATGGAGTGCAGGTGTTAATTTATCCTATCACACAAATATTTAACTAACATAATGTACAATGGGCGAATGTCACTTCTGAAATGAACTGAACACATGTCGTAAAACTGGAGCAGTAATGCTACAATGGAGATATATTGGTTGGCTACAACCTATCTATGAGTTCAGAAAGTGTTTCTGGTTGCAAAACCCTCAGTTCAACCTGCAAGCTTCTTTATCGTCTCCTCTGCACGAAATATATATGTGGACAGATGCTTTCTCCTATCCCAATCAGCCCTTTTGGACTATTCCTGTAGGATCAACCATCTCAACCAAGGCATTCCATAGCTTACCTCCACACAGCACTGTATCTGAACTTTCTCTTTTTTTTTTTTTTTGAGGAGATGACCACCAAGACGATTTACACTTTTTAATAAGTTGGGATCCAACTTGATAAGTGGCACACATATTTAACAGGACTTGAATTGGTTCAGGTTTTATAATGTTCAATTTCGCCTCATTATCTCCGATTCTTCTAATGGTAGTGCATTGTTGGTAATAATATACATCATATTCTTGCAATCAGATAACTATCTATGCCTAACAAGATATAGAAACCTTACATGTTTGAAGTTGTAATGGAATCTGTACAAGTTTTATCTATGAAATATATACACTAAATGATGAATAGAGCAAAATTAAAAGCAAAATTCATGGCTAAAACAAAGAAAAAAAAAAAGGAATTCATCATTAGTCATCTATATCACAATTTGCATCAAAGATGCCTAGATCTGCCCATATCTGAATGAGCACATTTCCTCTGGAGGATAATTTCTCTGATTTCTTCATTCAGTGTTATTCATACAGATAGAGTAACAGATAGAGGAGATAATATATGTGAATTAACATTATAAGGAAGAAAATTAGGCAGATAACAATCATAACTTGCTGAGCGATTACCCTGCTTATATAAAAATCAACCGTGAAATGGGTCAGTGCGTTGGTCAGAGAAAAAAAAATCAAATAAGAAGGGCTGTGATGGAAGACAATCTAGACACAGGTCTGGAACTAGTGAGTTCACAGATCTATTATCTGACCAAATCCTAATGGTGAAGTAAATGTTGAACCGAGATGATAAATATCACATGAAGCGCAGAGATGTGAAGTATAGTGCTCATCTTAAAATCGAAGGAGATGGAAAACTAACATGAGAGGTAAGCTGATCTGCAGGAAACAAAAAGAAGGACATAGGAAGGATGCCAGATCTAAAAAAAAAAAAAAAAATCGAACTAATGGAGGAAGACGATTGATTCTAACACCCAATTTTAACCAATTAAGTTCCCTTTACAAATGTCGGCCATGGATGGTCATCAGCCGATTGAGGCAGGACGTGAAATTGCTGATAACGCTGCCAAGGCCTGCTGTAAGCATATTTTACTCTATTGAGCTTAAAGCAAGCTCCATATTATTCAACCGGAGCCTACGTCGATTGTCAAGAGGCCTTTTTAGTAGATCATATGAAGTGTAGAAATGGGTCCCAACTCTAAATACAATCATTCCAGAAATTGCATTGTTTACAGTATAGATGATAAGCAAATACCCCCCCAAAAAAAGAATATATCGGAATGAAACATCCCATTTGCTGTACATTACATAGATCGACCATCTGCTAGTCGATTCTATGTATTATGCAAAACGAAATCTCAAAGAGAAGAAGAAAAGAAAAAAAAATGAATGAAATCAAGAGGATTGTAAAAGAGGAAGAAAAGAGAGAGAGAGAGAGAGAGAGAGAGAGAGAGAGAGAGAGAGAGAGAGAGAGAGAGAGAGAGAGAGAGAGATCACTTACCTGTAAGACCAATCGATTCTTTTAGCCGACAGGGAAAAGAGTGGATGCTTTTGAAGAAATTGATTGATGCCCGATGCAATGGAGATAGTTGTTAGTAAATGAAGGATAGTGATGGTCGATCCTTTAGAAGCAGAGCCAACCTTCGGCTTTCTTGCGGGGGAAATGTCTTCGAGGAAAGATAGCTCTGTCACGCTTGTTTATGGAGAAACCCTTTTGAAAAGAAAATCCGCTGGATTGTTGTGTGAAGATGGGTCTAATGGAGGGATACTGAAGAAAAGGGTGGATGAGGTTGATAATGGATGCTTGAAGTAAAAACCGATCTCAAGGAAAACAAGGGGTGCCGAGGAGAAGCTGGGAGGCCTCTTCTTAAAGGCGCTGTGGAGGGTTCGAGAATGGAGGTCGTTGTTGATCGAAGGCTGAGAGAGAGGGGGGGCTGTTGGAAGATCAACGGTGGTGCATTAAGAGAGAGCACGCGCGGGAAGGGTTCGTTAGGAATTCTCTGCTTTTTCCAAAAGGAGGCTTCCTTTTTAGGGAACTTTTTGAAAATAGGTTATGAAAATGAGGTTTTCAGAAAATTGTTTTAAAAAGATCTCAAAAAGTTCGAAAGTCACTCATTTTCTTGTAACTTTTCTTGATTTTTTTTTAGGTTTTTGTGTTGTTTCTCAATTTTTTTGTATTTTTAGAATAAAATCCTAAAGTGTGTGAGAAAACAAAGGTTAAAACTATTTTTTTTGTGTTTTTGCAAAAATATTTACAAAAAGGAATTTTTCTAAGAATTTAAAAACTATTTGAGAAAATTTCTTCAGAAATGGGTTTGGATCCGGGTTTTAAGGATAATTGGATTTAAAACGATGGATTCGGATCCGGAATTGATTTTGAATACATTAATATGGAATTTAATTCAGAAAATCTGAAGAATGACTGAAATTTAGCTTTGAAATCGTTTTGATTTTCTCGAAAAATGGAGTCAGGGACAAAAAGGCTATTTTACAAAACTTTGAAAAATTTGGGGTGTTCACAGATGCCCCTCTTTGCTACTAAGCCGGTTGAAAGCCGAGCTTAGTGGCAAAGATAACACTCCAAATTTTGGAAAATGCCCCAGTCAGCAGATCTGAACTGGGTGTGGAAGAATCTATTTGGGAAAACACGACTTCTCAGGCTTTGAAACCTTATCCTGAATGGTTTTGGGGAGACGAAATCCTCGAAGATGATATGATTGAGTAGAAAATGAAAAAATCGTGATGGGACTTTGGGTGAAAATCCCGAAATGATATGAAATGAGAATTTTGATCAGGTCTCATGGGTGAGACAAGATACTCTTTTTGGAATGATTCAGGTTTAGCCCTTAAACTGGATGTGACGAAGATATATCAAAAATGAATTTGGAAATGAGGAAAGGAATACATGAGTACCTTGATGGGACATTTTGGGAAAGGCCTTGTGAAATGAAGCTCGAGTATGATCCTTTCTTGGAGGAATATATGAAGCATGGGTTCCTTGATGGGAAGAACCAAGGTGGGACTGGAAGAAAACATCTCGTCAAAAACGAGGAATCTCATTGGAATGCGACTCAGGTTTAACCCAGACCTGCAAGGAAGATACCTCGCGAAGCGAGGCTCTGGGTTAACTCTTAATCTGGATAGGAAATCTACCATATGGGTTTCTCAAAATGGAGAAAGCACGATGGGACCTTCGGAATTTGGACGAACAAATCCGAGAGGGGTTTTTGCGAAAGGAGGAAATATAGAGTCCCTAAAGCTTTGAAAAGGGGAAGAAATTGGGTGTCTCATTGCTGAGACTGAAATAGCTTTTGAAATCAAAGAATCTTTCGCAAATGGTTCAGGTTTAACCCTTATCCTGAGTGGGAGAAATCTACCATACAGGTTTCTCAAAAATGGAGAAAACCATAATGGGACCTTCGGAATTTGGACGAACAAATCCAAGAGGGATTTTTGCGAAAGGAGGAAATATAGAGTCCCTAAAGCTTTAAAAAGGGGAAGAAATTGGGCGTCTCATTGCTGAGACTGAAATAGCTTTTAAAATCAAAGAATCTTTTGCAAATGGTTCAGGTTTAACCCTTATCCTGAGTGGGAACACCATACGGAATCCTTAACTGAAGAAACCGCGATGGGACAAGAAGAGATGCTTCAACTAAATGAGGCAACTCTTCTGGAAGATATAGACAATGCTAAGTTGCATCAAAAAATGGATATTGAATATTTATTTCTTTTTTGGAATAGCTAGAAAACTTTGCCAATAAGATAAAATCGTAATAGATTCAAATGCTTGGAAATGTGCACGTATGTGCGAAGATATTTCCTCTTTTACCTACAGTATTTCCTCTAATGAGGTTAACTTCTCAGTTCTAAGAGTCGAATTCAAATTTTTAGCACTGATGCTTTTCTTCAAGGAAGCTATCCATTTCCCTGATATGAGAGTAGAAGAAATATTCTTAATTTCATAAAAACAGGAAATGAAGAGATATTGATAAAAGAATTTTGCATGAGAAAAGATGACTTTTTGGCAACTTTGACAGTTTGATATCTGGGTGTTTTCCCTACGATGATCTTTTTGCACTCTTTTTGAATCATTGGGCTTTCTGGGTTTTTCACATCATCCTTCATTTGGATGTCCTGACTTTTCTCTCTTTTTCAAGGAAGGGTACATCACAAACTCCTTCATCTTCGAGATGCTTCGATCCTTCTTTTTCTCAGGGATTATATATGATATTGGCTCAAAAGGTCTTTAGATGATAGCTGGAATCAAATATCTTTTAGGGTTTGTCGGTAGGCCCATTACATCTGCCTTCATCTTGACAGTGATCCAAACTTTTCCTGGAAGAATCCGTCTCAAACTCCGTCATCTTGGAGATGTTTCAAATCTTCTTTGGCCTCGAGGGTCTACTCGCTTAATTCGCCTTCATCTTGACGACAATTGAGAGATCCCTTTTTCGGATATTTGATTGCAGCTTAGGAAATGAGAAGATATGGATTAAGTGGATTCTTTTTATAGCTCAAGATATTTCCACTGCCTGATTGCCAGAAAGTCATTTTTAAAACACGCGCCATAGCCATGATCAATATCAATTCGCTTTTGGCTTTTCAACATCATTGAAAATTTCTTTCATTGATCATATCAAGGATATTTCTTACATCCTTTTGGTTGATCAACAGGAAAATATTTGAATTTTACCTCTTTTTTGTAAAGAGTTTCACCTTTTTGAAAGGAAATACAGGAGGTAATCTGAGAAAATTCTTTTTGTGTAGTAAGAATATTTAGAATCAACAAATGTTTTTAGCAAATTGGCAAAATTTTCATGAATTCTTTGTGAAATAATCACTCAATATAGATTTTGATGAGACACTTAGCTGTAATTTAAAGAAATAGTGTAAGAAATCAAACTTTAGAAAACTGGACTGATGAAATACATTAGGTTTTGGAAATCCCGACCAGTTTATGAGAAACTGGATTTTTGATAATCCCGACCAGTGAAAACACTGGATTTCAAATCCCGACCAGTGAAAAATACTGGATTTCAAATCCCGACCAGTTATGAAAACTGGATTTCAAATCCCGACCAGTGAAAAATACTGGATTTCAAATCCCGACCAGTGAAAAATACTGGATTTCAAATCCTGACCAGTTATGAAAACTGGATTTCAAATCCCGACCAGTTATGAAAACTGGATTTCAAATCCCGACCAGTGAAAAAATACTGAATTTCAAATCCCGACCAGTTATGAAAACTGGATTTCAAATCTCGACCAATGAAAAATACTGGATTTCAAATCCCGACCAGTTATGAAAACTGGATTTCAAATCCCGACCAGTTAAGAGAACTGGATTTCAAATCCCGACCAGTTATGAAAATTGGATTTCAAATCCGGACCAGTGAAAAAAAATACTAGATTTCAGATCCTGACCAGTTATGAAAACTGGATTTCAAAAATGAAGTATTTAATCTGATGAGTTGAACGTGATTGAATTTGGGAGATTATGACCCGAGGGTTGAGAAAATGATAAGATTTTGAGGATATTACAACCAGAGGTCGGGAAACTGACAGAATTGTGAGATTGGAGAACTTGAAGGTTTGGAAATGATAGAATTGAGGAGTCGCATCCTAAGGGTTTGATCTTTTGGAATACACGACCAGCGGGAGCTGGATCTTTTGGAATACAAAACCAACGAGATGCTGGGTCCTTTGGAAATACATGACCTAGCGAGATGCTGGATCTTTTTGAAAATGCATGACCAGCCAGATGCTGGATCCTTTGGAAATACATGAAGTTTTGGGAGATTTAAGTCAGAACTAAAATTTAGAAGGAGAAAGGTCTTTGGTCAGAAGACTGATTTTAGGAGGTTACCGGTGTGAGAACCGGATTTTCCAAATGAGCTCAATTTTGAAAAATAACCAATGCGAGAACTTGGTTTTGAAGATGAGCTAGATTTTCAAAATGAGTTTTTAGAAGATAATTCAGGATTTATCTCCTTATCCTGAACGGGAAAAATAATAAAAAGAATACCTCATTGAAAGGAGGCATCATGTTTATCCCTTAACCTGAAAGGGTATTTTCAAAGATAAAAGTAGATGGAATTGTAATTAAGATTGAAAAATTTGTTGAAAACTTGACATAAACGAGCATTAGCTTGATGTAAATTTGATCAAAGCAAAATGAATCAAATGAAATGAAAAATAAGGATCACAAGACAAATTAAGAACTAACAAAATTTGAGGAGAAGAACTTTTCGTCTAATCCTGCCTGCATATGATGGAAGGAGATGATTATAGATCAAAATAAAATGCCCCAGTATCATGGAGAAGAATGTAAGAATTGATAAAAGATCATTATTTTATTGAAATGTCTCTTTTGAATAGTACAAAGGCTTTAGAATGAACATTTCAGGTGTAAAACTTCTTCAAATGCAGAGCATTGATGGGATCTGGCATTTCTACTCCATCTGCGTTGATTAGCCGATACGAATTGCGAGGAAATGCTTCCTTAACCACATAAGGGCCTTCCCAATTGGGTGACCACTTGCCCCTTGGTCGGTGCTTGAGATGAGCTATCGATCTGAGCACCAAATCGTTAACTCAAAATTTTCTCTCAATGACAGACTTGGCATAATGCCGAGCTATCCTCTGTCGATAAGCTTGAGCGTGCTCTGCTGCTTTGAGCCTCTTCTCATCCAGTAAATCCAACTGCACCAATCTTTGCTGCTGATATTGATCGAGTGGCAGTTTCATAAGGGAAGCAAATTTGAGAGCGGGCTTTTGGATATGGAGAGGTAACACCACTTCAGTTCCGTAAACAAGTTCCGAGGGAGTGGCATTAGTTGGGGTCCGAATGGTGGTCCAATATGCCCAAAGCGCGTCATGAATTTGCTCATGCCAATCTCGACCTGTCTTCACAGTCCTTTCCAAAATACGGATTAAGATCTTATTGGTGGCTTCTGCTTGGCCGTTCCCTTGAGGGTAATAAGGAGCTGAGAAGTGATGGCAGATTCTGAATTTGGAACAAAATGTCTTCATCCTCTCATTTTTAAAATGGGTTCCATTGTCTGAAACAATGTCATGTGGTATGCCAAAACGGCAAAGAATGTTCTTGTGAATGAAAGAAACCACATGGCGGCCTTCTACTGTGCGTAGAGTAACAGCTTCAACCCATTTCGTGAAATACTCTGTCGCAGCCAGAAAATACTTATGGCCGTTGGAAGCAGGAGTAATCGGGTCGATGACGTCAAAAGCCCACATAGAAAATGGCCAAGGAGAAACAACTAATTGTAGGTATGCGGCCGGAGCATGAATATAAGGTGCGTGTAATTGGCACTTGACGCACTTCTTCACAAATTGATGACAGTCCCGCTGCATGGTGTTCCAGTAGTATCCTGCTCGGACGATCTGTTTGATGAGAGTTTGATAGCCGACATGGCCACCACAAATCCCTTCATGCGCCTCTTGGATAACTTCCATAGCCTCTTCTTTGTCTAAGCACCTTGAATACTCAGAACTGAACCCACGGCGGTAGAGGACATTGGCCAGAATGAAATAGCGGGTAGACATACGTTGAATCGCACGTTGTTCCCTTTTTGGCATCTCTGGTGGAAATTCACCAGACTCAATGAAGTTTTTGATATTTTGATACCAGGGTTTCTCCTTCTGATCAACCTGGTGTACTTGCATGACTGAAGCGAAAGCAGGTAGCTCAAGTCTGCCGACTTCAAAAGAACGACATGATTCACTGCCCTTGAAGGATAAAATGGAGCCCAGACTGGCTAAACCATCAGCTATTTGATTATGCTCTCTTCTAATATGACTGAGCTGAAATTCTTCAAAGCTGTCCACAAGAGCTAGGACGATCTTTTGATATGGGATCAATTTGGAATCTTTTACTTGCCATTCAGTGTTAACTTGACTGACAACAAGTAGAGAGTCGCCAAAAGCATGTACTCTCTTGACATTGAAACTTTGCAGAATTTTGAGGCCTTGTATTAGAGCTTCATACTCGGCCATATTATGAGTGCATTGGAAACCAAGCTTAAGAGAATAGGGGATCATTTCTTTTTCTGGAGTAATCAGCAAGACTCCAATCCCGATGCCAGACATATTTTTAGAGCCATCGAAGAAAAGGTTCCAAACTGGAGGCTGTTGGATATTACAGATGTGTTCATCAGAAAAATCATCTTCTGCTTTGATTTCTTCTGTCAAAGGAAAATCTGCCAACTGATCTGCAATCTCTTGGCCTTTAATTGACTTTTGAGAAACATACTCTAAGTCATATTGCATCAGAAGGACTTGCCAATTCGCAATCCGTCCAGTGAGAAAGGTTTGTTCCAAAATGTATCTGAGAGGATTAAGCTTTGATAGGAACTTAATTTCAGAAGCCAACAAGTAATGCCTTAACTTCTGGCACATCCAAACCAGAGCTAGACAAGTTTTCTCCATCTGAGAATACTTCTTTTCATAATCAATGAAGGTTTTGCTCATGTAGTAGATGGCGTGCTCTATCAGGCTGCCTTCTTCATACTGAGCGAGGAATCCACCACAGGCATTCTGATTGACTGAAATATATAGCAAGAGAGGTTTCCCCAACTTTGGCGGCTTCAAAACTGGTGGATTAAGAAGATACTGCTTGATGCGCTCAAACGGGAGCTGACATTCTGATCCCCATTCAAATTTAACTTCTTTTCTGAGCAAATGGTTGAAAGGATCGCATCTCATGGCCAGATTAGAGATGAATCTGCGAATAGACTGAATACGCCCTTGAAGGCTTCGCAGTTCCCTGAGATTAGTTGGAGGTGGCATGTCAATAATGGCTTTTGCCTTGGCTGGATCCACCTCGATCCCTTTCTTGCTGATAATGAAGCCGAGTAATTTGCCGGACTCCACTCCAAAAACACATTTTTGAGGGTTAAGTCTTAATTTGTAAAGAATAAGTCTTTCAAAAACTTGACTAAGAGCATCGAGGTGATCCTCTTCTTCTTTAGACTTTACCAGAATGTCATCCACGTACGCATCCATATTCTTATGCATTTGATCATGGAAAATGACGGCCATCGCCCTTTGATAGGTTGCCTCGGCATTTTTGAGTCCAAATGGCATGACTGTATAGCAGAAAGTTCCCCATGGGGTAGTAAATGAAGTCTTTGACTGATCGCGAACGGCTAACTTGATCTGATTATAACCTTAATATCCGTCCATGAAGGAAAACATGGCATGACCTGCTGTGCTATCGATCAACAAATCAATATTGGGAAGTGGATAATCATCTTTCGGGGTGGCCTTATTGAGATCCTTGAAATCGATGCAAATCCAAACTTTTCCGTTCTTTTTAGGGACTGCCACGATATTTGCTAACCAATCTGGGTAATCAATAGCCTGGATGAAACCTGCCTTCAGTAAATCTTCAAGTCCTTCATTGACTTGTTGCTCAATTCTAGGGTCTAACTTCCTCAATTTCTGCTTGATTGGTCTGGCTTCTGGTTTCAACTTGAGTCGATGCTCAACCAGCTTGATATCCAATCCTGGCATGTCTTCATAAGTCCAGGCGAATACTTCCTGATGCCTTTTGAGGAATTGGATGAGTCTTGCTTTTTTAATTTCGCTTAGACTCGACCCGATTTTGAGAATTTTCGAATCATCTTCCGACCCAATGTTGATATCCTCAGTTGGATCTTGAACCAAAGCTGATGGTTCATCCTGCTTCTGAATGTGAGCAAATTCTGGTAAATCCTGAATGGTGGAATCAAATTCGGCTGGCTCCTCAGTTTGTTCTGCTGCCTGACTGACTTCTGCTCTGTCTTTCATCTCAGGAAACCTTGCCAATTTTAGATACTTGGGATTGATAACAAATCTTGTCATTGATTCAGGAGTTAATGGTCCTGAAAATGCCAAAAGAGGTTGTTTTTAAGAGAAAGTACGAGCCAAATCAAAAATTGTTGTATAAAGCAAGAGCAATGACATAGACAAAGTATAAGAAGGAAATGATGGATACTCGAAGAGAAAATTTTGATCTTTCATTGATTGAAGTAAAGTATTTACAAGACTTTAACAAAAGTTGGGACTGTATTGTCCCTACAAGATAAAAAGAGAAGAAAAGAAAGCAGGAAAACTAAGGCATCAACTCTTCAATGGTTTCCTCTGATAAAAACTGTCTTGTTGCTGGAATCCGGGCCGGTGAATCCCAACCCTGAACTGTCCTTATGCCGAACTGGAATGATGGGCTCTATCATGCCATCTTCATCTTTCCCCATGCCTCGGAATGGCTGGTATCCATGTTTTATCAGTAGATCAAATCCCTTTCTGACTTTGAAGAACTGGGGGAATAAAGGGTGATCTTTGAAGGAGGCGTAATTAATGCGTCCTCCTAACTTGAAGAAACAAGGTCCCTGCCATTAGACCGTAGCTGCAACATTCTCCTCTTCCATGACATCTTTTAGTTTTAGCATCTCTAGACTATCACTAAGATTGATCTCATCCGCTTCTCGGATGCTTGGAATATCTGCTGTAAATGTTGGACGGAGAATTATAGGCTGTGACAGCCTTTCTTCAGGGTCTTTGCCCAAAATGGTGGTGATCATTCCACCCTTGGACCACTTGATGCATTGGTGGAGAGTTGATGGAACTGCATTGGCGTTGTGGATCCATGTTCGTCCCAATAATAGATTGTAAGTTGGCGGCACATTGACGACATGGAATAAGACGGTGTGCACTGAGTAGTTGATGAAAATCTCTAAAAAGACTTTGCCTTTTGCAATCTGCCCGTGATTATCAAAGCCGTAAATGGTGATGGGATCAGGCACATATTCTTCCTCTTTCAATCCCAATGCTTTCGCTGTCATTTCTGGGCAAATATTCAAACTGCTGCCCCCATCAACAAGTACATATGGGACAGTCATGCCCCTGGTCCTGATTATGATGTACAGCGCGTTGTTGTGGAATGAATGCCTTTGGCAGGTCCTCATCAGAAAAAGTAATAGGCGCATTTGTCATTGCTTGATTTACAATCTGTGCCATATTTTCGGATGTGGTGCCCGGTTTCACCTTGATCTTCCTCAATAGATCATCTAGTTTTTCCTTGTGCTGGGGAGAGTCGTGTGTTAACTCAAAAATGGAGATGTTGGAGAGCGCTGTAATAGGCTTCTGAAGGTTTTTGGCCCGCTCTTCTGCTGCTTCTGAGGTTTCTGCTTTCTCTGCGCAGGTCTCCTTTCTCAGAAATCTTCTTGGAAAAACTTGGGTTTTTCCATTCTCAACTGACATGTTTCTAATATTTAAAAATGAAAGGATATCCCCTCTCTGAAATGCAGGTTGATTCTGATGTAGAACCATCACCTGATGTTGCAAATTTATCTCCTTGCTGGAACAAGGATGTATGTGACTTTATGGAAGAAAAGAATCTTCTGAAATAGTTGATGCTGAGTGCTTTGGGAATGGGGAGGACAAGATGTCCATTTTGCCCTCTTCTTCATCCTCGATGAGGATGTTTTTATCGATGCAATCCTGGATCAGATGCTTCAGGACGAAGCAATATTCAGTGTCATGGCCCATCGCCCTGTGGAACTTGCAATACTGTTCCTTGAATCTTCCCATGAGCACTGGTGGATCTACAACCTTGGGAAGTTTTACCATCCCATGAGACAGCAAGTATTCCAAAATTTTCTCCAGTGGCTGGTCGAGGGGAGTGAACTTCTGATCCCTGCTCCAGTTTATATGTTTGGGCTTTTCTTGAAGGTCCCCCTTTTGTTGAGGATCGACCGGAAGAGGCTTGTCACTGCTCTTGAAGAATTTCCCTTTCCTTCCTCTATTTTGCTCGGGCTTTGTGCCACTGCCACTGCTCTGCTTGCTGCTACTGCCCTGATCATCCCCTGGAACCTCGGCGGAGTAGGTGAAGTGTGCCTTCTTCTTTGGGTCTGGGATATTTTTGGCCAAAACAACACCCTCGTACATCCTGTTTTCTACCCCCATCTCGAGCCATTCTGCTCGCTCTGTTAGTTCAATGAATGATTTGGAGGGATATGGGAAAAGAAGACTTTTAAGGGGTTGGGAGAAGTTATTGAGGATGACCTGGAGGGCATGTTCCTCAGAAATAGGGTTTCTCATTTTGTTGCAAAGGCTCCTCCACTTGTGAATGAAGTCCTTGGCCTTTTCATTGGGCTCCTGTTTCAGGTTGCACAGGTGGTTTAGGGTGGGCAGAGCTTCCGTGTTGAATAGGAAGCGCTCAATAAACATGTTGACAACTTTGTCAGAATCCCTCAATTCGATGGGATTGACATGCTCAATATACCATTTGGCAGCTATCCCCTCCAGACTGCGGAAAAAACAGAGAAATGGGGCACGGTTGTCTTCGCTGAACCGGGCGCATTCCGCAAAAAACATGGCAAGGTGAGCCTTAGGATCCCCGGATCCATCAAACTTAATGAATTTTCTGGGAAGGTTCTCCAGATTGATGTCCCCTTCCAAGCCGAGGTAGAAATCCTGTCTGGTGTATGACCTTTTTCCTTTATCCCGGACTTGCAGGTCTTTGACCATTTTTGTCAGTGCCTGGATCGAGTCCTCTGCAGGGGCCCTATATTTGGGTTTGTTCACTGACACTGGCTCTTCCACTGGCTTCTTGGATTGCCGCAGATGTTTCGGGATGTAGATCAGCTGTTCTTCTTCCTCAAAGACTTCTTCTAACCCGGAATCCTCAGAGGTGCTATCACGCTGTATTCTCTGCTTGCTGATCTTAACTGGCTTCTTTATGGGCTTCTTCTTAGCCTTGGTCTTAGAGGCTGCCTTCTTTGGAGCCGCCTTAGCCTGCTCGGCCATCATTTTAGTCATCATTTTCTGAAAAACCCGGTACATGGCCGCATCAACATCACTCTCATCTCCGGAGTCATGCCTTTTGGATAATTGGGGAGAATTCATTTCCTCTGGCTCGCTGTCACTGTGCTGTTGAGCTGCCCTCTTATCAGCCCTTGTTTGAACCATTTTCAGATGCCAAAGCTTTCCTGTAGAATATGGGAATGGTTAGAGTATGGAGAAGCTTTTTTTGAAAATCATAATTTCTTTGAGAAAAAGCAAGAAATAAAGGGATTTGGTAGACAATTTCAAGAGATTATCCCATTACCCGGGATTGGGTCATCACATGATTTGTGATAATTGTGTTACCATTTTGATGATAACAGAGAAATATGCCTTGTTACCTAGGCGAGGTCGTCAACCATGATAAAATATATTGAAGAAATGCGGAAGGAATATCCCTTTTACCCAGGATTAGGTCGTCACCCAAAATTTGTGACTTTTATTTGCGCTATAAACAAAATATAGAAAACAACATTTTTGGCCAAAAAGCAAATTTTTATTGATATTTTTAACTTTCAAAGACAAATAGAGGGCGGGCAGACAGTTTGCCACCACTCTTGATATGCAGATGATACATTTGGCCCAAGAAATATAGACAGAGAAATAAAAGAATCCCAGGTATATTTGGCGACATGATATGCCCCAGACCACTGATCCGACTGCAGGTTGAATTCTGGCACGTTGCCTGTCGGGAAATGGGTGTTGGCACGAACCTGCCGCTGTGAAAACTGCCTCAGACATCGTTCCGGCTGATAATCAACACAAAAGAAAGGGCACATCAACTGGTAGCGCTTGTCTCAAGCATAGGTGTATCGAGAAACAATCTCTCTTCTGTCAAAGAAGTCCCAGGTAATCTCCTCCTGATGCAGCTTCTCGATCAGAGCTCGGCATTAGATGACTGTCTTTGGCTGCTTACTGTTGAATCTGAAAGAACTGGCCTTCGAGGGAACGTGTCGCAGGAACCACGACTGCAGGGCGTAAATGCATCCTTCTACCAAAATGGTCTCCCCAAGAGCAAATCGAGCCAAGCCTCTATAAAGAAAGGCTAATGCGGCCATGGAGACTGAAAGCTAACGGGTCTGCTTGCTTCCCCATCTTTGAAAGAGCTGGGCGACTCTGATATCTATGAAATTCTGACCATCTTGGAAGAAAGCTAACCCCACTGTGCACAGGATCATGGCATGTTGAATTCTGTCTCTCGCTGCTCGAGATAGAGTGCCAACCTCTTTGTAGGCTCCGTACTTTTGATATAGTTCGAATAGGTCGATGAACTGATTCCCACCAATCTTAGTGAGAGGCCAGGATCTGCTCCCCGTTGCTCTTGCTAAGGCTTCTCGAACATCTACCCCTTTGATGTTGATCAAAAACTGCTGCTCGACAGGATCATCTGGCTGACCAGCTGGTTCGGGCAATCCCATAATGTCATTGAACTCATCCATCAGTAGTGTCATCTCTCCCCAAGGAAACCAGAATGTGCAGGTACGTGGATTCCACCGTTCTGCCATGGCCCGAACCAAAGCTTCATTGATGGTTCGCTTGCCTACTGCTGATGCCATCTCCAACCCACAGTCATCCAAGTGGTTTGGGAACATACGTGAGAAGGTGGCGAACCAAGAATAATACCACCGAGGGAAGAAAGGTCGAGACTGAATGACCCACAGATCCGGGGGTCCATCCTGAATCTGATAGAAGACATGATCTCGGGGAAAGACAACATCGAGGGAATTTGACGCCATTGAAATGATAATGGGAAAAAAGAAGAGTGAGGAAATTTAGATAGAATGCAGGACTTACGGATAGACTTTTTAAATAATCAAACCTGGAAATTTTGAAAAGGTTGATGAAATTTTAAAGGAATTTTCCAGGGTTTTGAAGAAAATTTGATCTAAAAGAGAAAAGAAATGTAGGTAGAGAGAAATATACACCTGGAGTTTTTTAAAATAAGGGTAAGTTTTGAATAATACACCCAGGGTTTTGAAAAAGGGTTTGATACATATATATGAAAGAAATGAGAGAATTATCATACAACTAAAGCTGCACAAACAAGAATGCGCACACAACACTCCCTAAAGGCTGACTCTAAATGCAATATTTGAAATGGCTTGTAGGACCTTAATCCTAACTCTAGGGTTCGAATTATCTGATTCCAATCAAGATACGCCAATATACCCAAGCCGAAGCTCGAAGTACGTGGCATAGAAATATTTCTCTGGTTCTAAGGTAATGGCTTCCCAACATCCTTGAGCACCTACCGATATACCTCGGACTATGGCCCTTAAGTACGTGGTAGGGGGGCGCGAACCCAAATAAGTGGTCCAGTTGTGAGGTTCTCTCCCGAACTATGGTTCAGTGAGACAGCCCAGCAACGTGAAGACCGGGACAATGTAGGTAAGGAGGTTTTCAAAATATGCTCAACATACAAGAAATCAGGTGGCTCTAATGCAAGTCCTAAAGAGATAGATTAAAATGAAGAGAAGCATACATTTGCATACATTGTTTTGCATTCAATCCCTAGAATTGAGGAGAGTTGTATTTAAGACCTAAGTCTAATGTGAGCATGAAATAATCTCCTCAATATGGTCCTACCAAACCATACTTAGATCCTATATGCAATGATGTCAGCTTAGGACAAAATCTAGGCCCCTAAGGTTTGCATGGAAATATAGCTGACATTTGAAGAAAAAAAACTTAGATAATGTCAAAGCAAAAGAAAAGGCATAATTCGACCGGACGGAGACAAGTCCCATCTCGGTCGCCAAAACTGTGATCATCGCAAAATTTTTCCTCTCGTAATATTCTTTCTCTTCCTCCTCTTTTCCATTTCTAACCTCTATTTTCCTCCTTTTTGAAGGGAGAAAAATAAAAGAGAGAAAAGAAGAGAGAAGAGAAAAGAAATAAGAGAAGATGAGAGGAATTCTTTTGCGGGTCTCACTTGACCTTAATTTTGAAGATTTTTTGAAATAACTCGCCTCTGTTTTTGAAATATTTGCGGGAAAACTGGGAGACGGGATCCGCTCGTTGGTACGAGGTTCGACCGTTCCTGGCGCCTTTACCAGGGGTAATCGAACCAAGGGTCGAAGTAATGCCTTTTTGCTTTGCTAAGAAATTATCTAAGAAATTTTTCTAAGTCTAAATGCACAAAGAATCATGCTTGTGCAAATGCAAAGATATATGTTCTTTTGAAAATGTTTTGAAGAATTTCCAAGTGAATCTGATAAAGTGAAGAAACGATTTCTAACTTAGAACTTAAGATTAAAGTTCTAAGTCTTTTAGAATAATCATGAGCTTGGGAAAATAAATCTGGATTTTGGAAAATGATTTTGAAGTTTTGAGAAAAGGGAATTTTCAAAGTCGTAAATGGACTTTGAATTAGAATAAAAATGAAAATGGAATTGAATCAAAAGGAAATATAGAATTGGGAATTGAGAAATGGAATTGATCTAAAAGTTGGATTTTCAAGATGAAATCCGAATCCAATATCTGGATTCTGAATAGAGTTCAAAGTTGAATTTTGAATTTAGGATCTGAAATGGGAACTTGATTTGAAATCAGGAATGAAATGGAATTGGCTTTTGGAATTAAAGTGGAATTTGGATTTGGAATTTTGAATGGAGTCAGATTCAAGATTTGGAATCCAAAATGGAATTGGGATCTGAAGTTGGAGATCCAAAGTAAAGTTGGATCTTTGGATCCTAGATGGAATTGGATCTGAAGTTTTGAATGGAATTGGATCCGAGATTTGGAATCCAAGATGAAATTTGGATTTGAAGTCAGGGATCCAAAGTAAAGTTGGATTCTAGATCCTAAATGGAATTCAGATCTTCATTTTGATATCCAAGATGAAGTTGGATTCTGGATTCTAGAATGAAATTGGATCTGAAGTCTGAGATCCAAGGTAGAATTGGGTCCTGGATCCTAGAGTGGATTTGGATCTGAGGTCTGAGATCCAAAGTAAAATTGGGTTCTGGATCCTAAATGGAATTTGGATCTATAATTTGAGATCCAAAGTAGAATGAGGATCTGGATCCTAAATGGAATCTGGATCTGTAATTCGAGATCCAAAGTAGAATGAGGATCTGGATCCTAAATGGAATTTGGATCTGTAATTTGGAGATCCAAAGTGGAATTGAGTTTATACTTGGACATCTGGATCCAAGTTGAGATTAGGATTTAACTTTGGATTATGAAAAAGTCCAAATAGGACCTTTGAAGATGGATCTGGATTTTTAGAAATCCAAATTTAAACTTGAGATTCAAATCCAAACCTTGATTGAAGATAAGGGGATGAACTTGATTTTGAAATCAGAAGATAATTTCAAAGTTAAATTGAACTTTGAAATTAGATTTTGAATTAAGTTGGAAATTTAAAGTTTTGAATATAAAGGAGTTTCAAAGTCAAATTGGGCTTTGAAATTGAAATTTTGAATCTTAAAAATGAGATAGAATTGTATTTGAATAAGATCTGATGAAGAAGAAGAAACACTTAAAATTTTGAAAAGGAAGTTTTGAAAATATGATGCAATTCTACCCTATATGATGAATGAATTTAAAGAATTTGAAATTGAATTTTTGAAAAGCTATTCCATTCTTTTAAATGAATTAAAACAAGATTGAAAATATAATACATCCTTGACTATGGTCATTGAATGTATTATATAATAATCTATATTTAAATTCAAGAGAAGAATGAAACACATTTGGTGCTTTTATAGAATTTAAAATGAAATTAACTCTCAATATACCCTGACTATGGCCATTGGTACATATTTTGAGTTAATCCTAAGTTAAATTCTGATAAAAGAAAGAAAATATTTTGAGAAAATATGATGGATTTTGAAAGTGGATCCAGTGTGGACCCAATGTGATTTTATAAAAGATAAAAATTCTAAGTTTTGTTTACACCCTGACTATGGCCGTTGATGTAAATCATCAACTTAGAATTAACTTACCTCTTACGAAATGGTGCACGTGCCATTCGTGTTTCACCATCGTGGGAATTTTGAGAAATGAAGGAAAAATACATGAAATAAGCAATTCATGGCATTTTATAATGCTCATTCATTCTACCTAAAGCCGGAAATGTAAATTCTCATTCCAATCTAACTATTACAATATATAAAATCAAATGTACAACCCCAAGTAATGATATCTTTTCCACACATCCCCTGCAAAGGATGAGTTAGCACATGATGTGTATGGGAAATCATTTATATAACATCATCTTGATTTCAAAGCATAATTGATGGAATGTTTTATGCATGTCAATGAAAATGCAATGACAAAGTATGCAGTGAAATGATGCTTGTAAACTAATGAAGGATAGAGATGTAATGAAAATATTGATGTAAAAGGTCATGGAAGAGGCTGCAGGTGGCTATGCTGTGCACAGAAAGTGAAAAAGAATGTGAACATGTTGGTGGATAACAGGCTAAATGAAGAATTGTGGAGGGCACAAAGGTGCGGCTGAAGATGTTAGGTGATGTTTGCAGGAAAACACAACAAAAAGGTAAGTGATGTAGACAGGGACAAATGGGGATTTATTATGAACAGTATACTGTTATGAAACAGAGTATGATATAAATGTGAGGAAGTTATAAGTGGCTACATGAAGTCCTATATTTTCAGGATGGAACATGCGCGGTGAGTAGGAACCGACCTACTGTATTGATACTTTTTACAGCCGAGGATATAGTGCACAAGTAAATGAATGGCCATCGGTGGTTCACAGCAATAGGGGCTTGCTGTTGTAAGTGCTGAAGGTAACAAATGGCTAGTGCACAAACAACAGAGAGCTGCAGCGTGTTAATACACTGCTTATGAGATAACACAATGCTGTTGCTGAGTGAAAAGAGTAGATAATGTCAAGGACATCGTGAAAGGACTGGAGACAAACATGTACAAATGGCAGTGTGGGTGATAAAGTATAACAGGTAAGTATAGGTAGCTTCAACATGGAGTATGGTTGTAAAAGAGGCTGTGAAGGATTATATATCTATGATAACAAGATATGGATATTGCTACAGAAGTGTTTGCAGAAAATATAATGAGGGTGTTATGAATAAACAAAAGTGAGCCGTGTGCTAAAAAAAAAAATGGAGTGCAGGTGTTAATTTATCCTATCACACAAATATTTAACTAACATAATGTACAATGGGCGAATGTCACTTCTGAAATGAACTGAACACATGTGGTAAAACTGGAGCAGTAATGCTACAGTGGAGATATATTGGTTGGCTACAACCTGTCTATGAGTTCAAAAAGTGTTGCTGGTTGCAAAACCCTCTGTTCAACCTGCAAGCTTCTTTATCGTCTCCTCTGCACAAAATATATATGTGGACAAATGCTTTCTCCTATCCCAATCAGCCCTTTTGGACTATTCCTGTAGGATCAACCATCTCAACCAAGGCATTCCATAGCTTACCTCCACACAACACTGTATCTGAACTTTCTCTTCTTTTTTTTTTTTTTTGAGGAGATGACCACCAAGACGATTTACACTTTTTAATAAGTTGGGATCCAACTTGATAAATGGCACACAGATTTAACAGGACTTGAATTGGTTCAGGTTTTACAATGTTCAATTTCGCCTCATTATCTCTGATTCTTCTAATGGTAGTGCATTGTTGGTAATAATATACATCATATTCTTGTAATCAGATAACTATCTATGCCTAACAAGATATACCAACCTTACATGTTTGAAGTTGTAATGGAATCTGTACAAGTTTTATCTATGAAATATATACACTAAATGATGAATAGAGCAAAATTAAAAGCAAAATTCATGGCTAAAAAAAAAAAAAAAAGGAATTCATCATTAGTCATCTATATCACAATTTGCATCAAAGATGCCTAGATCTGCCCATATCTGAATGAGCACATTTCCTCTGGAGGATAATTTCTCTGATTTCTTCATTCAGTGTTATTCATACAGATGGAGTAACAGATAGAGGAGATAATATATGTGAATTAACATCATAAGGAAGAAAATCAGGCAGATAAGAATCATAACTTGCTGAGCGATTACCCTGCTTATATAAAAATCAACCATGAAATGGGTCAGTGCGTTGGTCAGAGAAAAAAAAATCAAATAAGAAGGGCTGTGATGGAAGACAATCTAGACACAGGTCTGGAACTAGTGAGTTCACAGATCTATTATCTGACCAAATCCTAATGGTGAAGTAAATGTTAAACCGAGATGATAAATATCACATGAAGCGCAGAGATGTGAAGTATAGTGCTCATCTTAAAATCGAAGGAGATGGAAAACTAACATGAGAGGTAAGCTGATCTGCAGGAAACAAAAAGAAGGACATAGAAATGATGCCAGATCTAAAAAAATAAAAAAAAATCGAACTAATGGAGGAAGATGATTGATTCTAACACCCAATTTTAACCAATTAAGTTCCCTTTACCAATGTCGGCCATGGATGGTCATCAGCCGATTGAGGCAGGACCTGAAATTGCTGATAACGCTGCCAAGGCCTGCTGTAAGCATATTTTACTCTATTGAGCTTAAAGCAAGCTCCATATTATTCAACCGGAGCCTACGTCGATTGTCAAGAGGCCTTTTTAGTAGATCATATGAAGTGTAGAAATGGGTCCCAACTCTAAATACAATCATTCCAGAAATTGCATTGTTTACAGTATAGATGATAAGCAGATACCCAAAAAAAAAAAGAATATATCGAAATGAAACATCCCATTTGCTGTAGCATTACATAGATCGACCATCTGCTAGTCGATTCTATGTATTATGCAAAACGAAATCTCAAAGAGAAGACAAAAAGAAAAAAAAAATGAATGAAATCAAGAGGATTGTAAAAGAGGAAGAAAAGAGAGAGAGAGAGAGAGAGAGAGAGAGAGAGAGAGAGAGAGAGAGAGAGAGAGAGAGAGAGAGAGAGAGAGAGAGAGATCACTTACCTGTAAGACCAATCGATTCTTTTAGCCGACAGGGAAAAGAGTGGATGCTTTTGAAGAAATTGATTGATGCCCGATGCAAAGGAGATAGTTGTTAGTAAATGAAGGATAGTGATGGTCGATCCTCCAGAAGCAGAGCCAACCTTCGGCTTTCTTGTGGGGGAAATGTCTTCGAGGAAAGATAGCTCTGTCACGCTTGTTTATGGAGAAACCCTTTTGAAAAGAAAATCCGCTGGATTGTTGTGTGAAGATGGGTCTAATGGAGGGATACTGAAGAAAAGGGTGGATGAGGTCGATAATGGATCCTTGAAGTAAAAACCGATCTCAAGGAAAACAAGGGGTGCCGAGGAGAAGCTGGGAGGCCTCTTCTTAAAGGCGCTGTGGAGGGTTCAAGAATGGAGGTCGTTGTTGATCGAAGGCTGAGAGAGAGGGGGGGCTGTTGGAAGATCAACGGTGGTGCATTAAGAGAGAGCATGCGCGGGAAGGATTCATTAGGAATTCTCTGCTTTTTCCAAAAGGAGGCTTCCTTTTTAGGGAACTTTTTGAAAAATGGTTATGAAAATGAGGTTTTCAGAAAATTGTTTTAAAAAGATCTCAAAAAGTTCGAAAGTCACTCGTTTTCTTGTAACTTTTCTTGATTTTTTTTTTAGGTTTTTGTGTTGTTTCTCAATTTTTTTGTATTTTTAGAATAAAATCCTAAAGTGTGTGAGAAAACAAAGGTTAAAACTAATTTTTTTGTGTTTTTGTAAAAATATTTACAAAAAGGAATTTTTCTGAGAATTTAAAAACTATTTTGAGAAAATTTCTTCAGAAATGGGTTTGGATCCGGGTTTTGAGGAGAATTGGATTTAAAACGATGGATTCAGATCCGAAATTGATTTTGAATACATTAATATGGAATTTAATTCAGAAAATCTGAAGAATGACTGAAATTTAGCTTTGAAATCGTTTTGATTTTCTCGGAAATTGGAGTCAGGGGCAAAAAGGCTATTTTACAAATCTTTGAAAAATTTGGGGTGTTCACAATGTTATTGCATCAGTATATTAATTAGCACAGGATGTATCTCCTTCACACCATCCACTGCCCTACCCCACAACACCTCACATCTCCATACGCACCAACACCATTTCCTTCAGCACTTGCCCTCCATTTCCCTATCTGGCATTACCTTTCCAACAGACGCAACTGTTGCACTTGCACCACTATTACCCTCTCATCATCAACACTTTCTCCACTAAATTTTCACTCATCTTTAGTAGCACCTATCACTCCATTATCCTACTTCACTACACCCCTTTACAGTACTGTACAACATTTATGCATTTTTTTTTAGCACTATTCCCCTCCAAATTGTCTCCAGCCAACCATATCACCCACTCACTGCCATTTTTCACTTGCATTATCCACACCTATTTTCAGCTTCACCACAATTATCATATAGCACCTGTCGTCCTCACTAGCCTTTGCTATCCACACATACCTGGCACGCCACTACCACTATGCACACCTTGCTTCACCTACTGTGCACAACATACATTTTTATTTTCCTTTTCTGTATTAATCACTACACTATACACAGCCTTTTTACACTTCCCGATTGCTGTCCACAGCCACACAACACTTATGGCAACGCCTGATCCACTTATTGCCCTTCACAGCACTATATAGCTTCAGCACCTTCCAGCTCACAGCATAAACATTAGATATACACACCTTCCCAGCAACCTCACTTACAGTACCACACTGTGTCCCTTGGCTTGCTGCATAGTACCCTTTACTCTATTATCTCCAAACACCTCACAACACCTAAACCATTGTGCACAGCAAGCAAACAACCACCCTGCGTCTTCTTCACAACACAACACCGATTTCCATTTACAGCTGGTTTCATTGGTATAAAAATTGTGTTTAACAACATTCACTGTTGTCAATCAAATATCACCTTTATCCACAACACTCACATTTACACAATGTTATGTATTTACATCACCTCCTGTTAGACACCAAAACCTTATGGTATATCGGGAAGCTCATATCTTCCATTTTAATTGGTGATCTCATTACAGCAGCTGTTGTATCATGTGTTCATTAAACTTTACATTTGTTACCTTCATTACATCTTAGGTCTTCACATGTATGTATACTCATTTGCACTTCAATTTTAATCCATTACATCATCCTCTATATTTCGCAACCTTGCTCTGTGCTAACTCTACTTTGCAGGAAAACAAAGAGAATGTTAACTTCCTTCTTAGATTAGGATTTTGTTTCAATTCAAAATTTGTAATAGCTAGATATAATGAGAATTCTTTACATTTTCCGTCTTAGAATAGAACGTATATGCATATAGATCGTAAATTTTCTGTTTTCATATCATTTTCTCTTTTATTTCAAAAAAATCCACCATGGTGAAACACGAATGGCACGTGCACCATTCTAAATGAGAGGTAATTAAATCCTAAGCAAATGACTCACATTGATGGCCATAGTCAAAATGTGGGCAATGATTAGGATTTTTATCTTTTATGGAATAACATTGGATCCACACTGGATCCCTTTTCAAAAATCATCATATTTTTTCTAAATATTTTCTTTCTTTATCAGAGTTTAAGTCAAAATTAACTCAAAATATATATCAATGGCCATAGTTAGGTTATATTGAGAGTTAATTTTATTTTAAACTCTATAAATGCACCAAAATATATCGTATTCTTCACTTGAATTTAAATATGATTACTATATAATACATTCAATGACCATAGTCAGGGATGTATTATATCTTCAATCTTGTTTCAATTCATTTAAAGAATGAAATATGCTTTTCCAAAATCCAATTTCAATTTTTTTAATTTATTTCATCATTTAGGATAGAATTACATCATATTTTCAAAATTCTTTTTCAAGTGATCTTGAGATAATTCTTCAAATACCTTCTTCATTTCTTAAATCAATTCTTATTTATAAATTCAAATTCATATTCTCAATTCTATCTCATTTCAAAATTCAAAATTCAATTTCAAAGTCCAATTTGGCTTTGAAATTTTGAATTCATTTCTATATTCCAGATTCAATTTCCAAACTCAAAATCCAAATTCAAAGTTCAATTCAATTTTGAAATTTCCAGATTCATCTCTTGATTTCAAAATTCAAGTTTGAAAATCAAGTTTCATTCTCTATCCTTCTTCCCAAATTTTGAAAATTGATCTAGGATTTCTCAAATCCCATTTCAAGTTCTATCTGGGTTCCCAAAATCCAAATCCCATCTATATTTCCAAAGCCCAGACCCATCTTTGGATCTCATCTGGATTTCCAAATTTCCAGATCCATCTTCAAATCTCATCTGGATTTTCAAAATCCAGACCCATCTTCTAATTCCATACTAGATTCCAAACTTTGGATCCAATTCCATTTAGGATTCCAGATTCCGGATTCAACTCCATCTTGGATTCCAGACTTCGGATCCAATTCCATTTAGGATTACAGACTTCGGATCCAACTCCATTTATGATTCCAGATTCTGGATTTAACTCCATCTTGGATTCCAGACTTCGGATCCAATTCCATTTAGGATTCCAAAATTTCATATTCAACTCCATCTTGGATTTCAGACTTCGGATCTAATGCCATTTAGATTCCAGATTTCGGATTCAAATCTATCTTGAAATCCAGATCTTAAAATCCAGATCTAAAAACCCAATTCTGTTTTCAAATTCCACCTAGACCCAAGATCCATTCTGATTTCAAACTTTAAATCTAGAATTCCACTCCATTTCTCAAATACCATCTTGACTTTCAATCCATTTTTAAAGTCTATATTCATTTTTTTAAATCTCCTTTCTTCAAATTCAGGTTTATCTCAATCTTGGATTATTTTAAAAACTCAAGATCTATTCAAAATCTTAAGTTAGAAAATCTAACTTCTCCAAGTCTGTCTTCAAGTTTCAAAAACTATTTCCTCATCATATTATTCATAATTTCAAAACCACTTGGATAAAATTTCCAAATTCTTCTAAAAAAAGCATACATCTTTTGCATTTACACAAGCATGATTCTTTGTGCATCCCTAGACTTAGAATAAATTCTTAGATACTATTTAAGCAAAGCAAAAAGACATAAATTTGATCCTTGGTTCGAGTACCCTTGGTAAAGGCGCCAGGAACGGTCGAACCTCGTACCGACGAGCGAACCCTGTCTCCCATTTTCCCGCAAATATTTCAAAAACAGAGGTGAGTAATCTTTTAAATCTTTTCAAAATTAAGGTCAAGTGAGACCTTCGCAAAAAAGTTCCTCTCTCTCTTCTTTTTTTTTCTCTTCTCTCTTCTTTTCTGTCTTTTATTTTCCCCTTCAAAAGAGAAATAGAGGTTAGAAAGGAAAAGAGAAGGGAGAGAGAGAAACTAAGAGGAAAAATTTTACGATGATCACATCCATCCGACCCTTTCTTTTTTTCATTCCCTTCCTCTCTCCAGCCATTCCTATTCCAATTAGGGCACATGAACCAGACCGTTCCTGTTACTTTCGGGAAGAACAGAGCTAAAAGGTGGGCGAAGCACGCGAGAAGCATAGTAAATCCACATTTTTCTATCTTCACCAGAGGTAAGGGGCATAATGTCTCTATGTGTGTGCAGGGTGCCATGGTGCACGCATATGTAGCATACCATCTGAATCGATGTATGAAAAATACATATGTTCAACTAGGGTTTTAGCCATAGTCGATGTAGGAGCATTTCATTCCTATATTGCTTCTTAGGGACGTGTGATGCACATATGCATCAGCAGTCCAGATATGTGAAGCTATTCACATATGTGGCCTTGAGACCTCGATACATACGTGATTTTTAATGAATCATTGCTATCCATATGCGATTTATCTTCGATTTACGCATTTTGAAAATAAGTCTGCGTGATTTAGCATGATTAAATATGTGCATTCTTGTTCTATTTATGTGATGTATTTTCTATCTATGCAAATAAAAACTTAGTATGCATGATCAAATCATATCTTGATTGAATATGTGCATTGTAATGTAGTATGTGGTTCGCTTCAGATCGGTACAAAAAGTAGACATATAATATCAGATCTTATCAAGGAATTTATGTGTTTAATGGTGATAACCATACTATTATTGAAGGAATAAAAATGTGTGTCTCAACACAGTTTTGTACGTGATCAGGCACAATAATAAAATAAAGAAATGATGAATCTTTTTCCTGTCCTTTAAGACATGCCAGTCCAAACTCTTTTTAAATGGAAATTTCTTCTGCTATATATTGTCCATTTTGCATATGCTTTAAAAAAATAAAACGCCACAAGGAAGCCAAACCCAACATCTAAATTTCTCCTGCAGGAAATCACGTAATAGATGAATGATAGCAAACTGAAAACTGATGCATTTATTCTTTTGTTATTTTTCTTTAACTCTCATTTGGCCTGTCCCACAGAGTGCAAGTTGATTAAGTGCCTATGACAAACATTGACACTTGTAGTTTCTCATGGTGTATGTTGCATATCATCTGTGACATTAAGAGTTTTACATCGACTTCTTAGTAGAGCTCTTTAAACTCAAGGTGCAAATGAACCACACGTTGGCCTAGAGCTTCCACATAAGTAGGAGTAGGCTTGTATACACATAAACACGTTTGCACCTTGCACAGTTTAGTGAGATTTTCCTTGGAGTAGTTTAAAAAAAATTGTATCCTCCTACCATGCTTAAAATTGCATTTGGTGTTGTTACCCAGCATGTTGTGTAACATGCTGAAGCTATTTTTCCCCAGCCTCTCAACTAGGGAGCAATCATTAGTGTTAGGATGATGCAGTCCCAAATGACCAGTTTACGGTCTGCCACACTTCAGCTAATTCGGTATGGTTGGTGGGGTTTGTTCATGCACATCTTCAGGTGGTGGGTTGTTAAAGGTTGAAAACCCAGTTGTGCTACTGAATACTATCTAGTGGGGTTCGCCCTAACCCCATCTGGTCTTTCAAAAAAAAAAAAGAGAAAAAACTATATACATACATATATATATGTATGTATTATGTAAGGTCTCACGGTGTTGTGACTTTTTAGGTTCAGACCTGCTGATGAATAAATCACTATCAAGTTAGAGTATGAATGGTTTCCAACCTGTCTATACGCAAAACAAAAACTATATATATGTATGTATGTATGCCCTACAAAAGAAAAAAAATATATAAATAACATAAATAAATGGCCAAGTAAGATATTTCTATTCAAAATGATGGTTTTGGCCATCATTTCTTGCGAAATAATAAACACTAGGGTAGGTTCACAAGTTGGTTTCATTTACCATTTTATGCTCAAGTGAATGAATCATTTCCTTGAATGGTAAGATAAGAATTATGACGTTAGTTCAAATGCATTTACTTTGGAAATTTATTAATCAAGATCGAGTCTCACTAACTATTGTTCATCGCACACATGAGATTATATATCCTTTCTATGTAAGTGACTTGACCATGGTTCTAATGATAAAAGGCTTATCTCATATATTAATTGGTTATAGAATTGAATTCTCGTAAAGGGTTGCTATGTACTCAACCGGGTAGTGGTTATGTGTGAAAACCTGTTAAAATGGATAGAGGGATGCATACTTTTTAATTCGGGCCATTAGATTATTGGAATGAGTGTGCTTGTATGTTCCCGCAAAAATGGAATTTTTATCTCATACATATGAGAATAATGTTATACTACCACTGTGTTTTGCTAGAAAAAGAAATATCCATGTTGGAAATTATGAATCGTTAAAGTTGGGTTATGCCATGTTGCAGCATAACCAGTGGGGTACAATAGGTATACCCTAGCACTAAAAACAAAAGCTAAATTAATACAGGATGACATAAATAAAAAATCTATATCTTGGGTATACCCGAAAGACGGTATATGTTACCAGATTCTATTTGGGATGATGGGTATACCTGAAAGATGGTATATGTTACTGGATTTTCCCCAAAGTTCTAGGTACACTTGAAAGACGGTGTAGGTTACTGGATCGAAACAAAACAAGAATGAAAAATATGCACAAAAAAAAATTAATTAAGGAGATTCTGGGTATACCTGAAAGACAATATATGTTACTGGTTTCTCGGGATACTGGGTATACCTGACAACGGTATATGTTACTAGTTTCCCAGGACTCTGGGTACACCTGAAAGACGATCTATGTCACTGGACCCATGGTCTACCTTGGAGAGGGTAGATGGTATAAGCTCCGTGGGACAATTTTTGTTTTGTGAGAGCGAGGCGTCTCACCCGGTCCCCAGTCCTCAAAGTTAGGGGTCCAGGACTACCAATTTGTTCTAGGTGGTAGATCCAAGTCTTCTGCAGAAGTACAGGGGGCATCGTAATACTAGTTCTAGCCATTGGGGAGTACTCTCTCGGTCGTGAACCGTCCCTTTGGATATCTGTACGGCTAGTCATATGGATTATAAAATAATAAACCCCCGTGTGGTCTCGGTCTGCTACGATATCGAATGCCTGTGCGTACCCACAGGGTAATTAATAAGATGAAACATAAAGTTAGTGCATTAAGAAAAATCTTCAAGTAGTTTGCATACAACTTGATGTTGCAATTATTGAATAAGTTGTGATTCCTATGGTGCATGCCTCAGATCGGTTTTCCTTTTCAAGAAAGATGTGATAACTTATAAATGATGTGTTGAACATTGGTTTGTGCTTTATGCAAACTTTACATGGAATGCTTTACTTAAGTCAGGTGTACATCCACATAAGTTCCAAAGTTGTTATTATTTATATAAATATGGTTCATGCATATGATGTATCATGCTTTGATGTTGATGGAAATTAATCATGAAATACTTGACTTTAGTGACCTGTACATTTATCACTTATTAAATGGTTATTAGTTCTATCTAAACATGTTGCACATATACTTGTACACATGACACTGTGCACACTCTTATGGATATTATGCTTCTTACTCAGACGTGGTAGTCTGACTTCTTCTGAATTAATATTTTCAGGAAACAGTATGGCGAGCAATTGCGGTCGTCACTGCGAACAGTGCCATGTGACCATATCTTCTTCGGATGTCCTGAGGAATATGACTTGTAATAAATTTTTAAGTTGTAATTTAAAACTTGTGGTATATCAATGCAAGAGTTTATTTTACTTAATGCCTGGAGTTTGTGCTATTACTTGTAACCCGGCCAAATAATTTGACTAAGGATTTAATAAAGCTTTTCCGCTGTTGTTTAGAAAAAAAAATTATTCCAAAATTTTAAAGCTAAATATTTGAGGCATTACAGTCTGCTTTCCCACTGCGGATGCCAGTTCTAACTCACAATCGTTCAAATGGTTCAAAAACATACGAGAGAAGTTCTTGAGCCACGAATAATACCACCGGGGAATGAAGAATCCAGTGCTGAGAGTTTGATGTTCGAGAAGACCTTGTTGCACCTCGTAATAGATGTGACACTCAAGAAAGACTGAATCAAGTTGAATGGATGCCATCAGACTGAAAAACATGAAAAATTGGAATAAGACTTGGGAAAATACAGAAATTTTAAAAAAATTGCAGGCAGAATAAAAATGAAGCAGGAAATTCAAGATCCAAAAGAAAGAAAGGATGGAAATCACCTAGAGTTTGGGGGAAAATAGAGGAGAATTTGGAAAATCGTCCAGGCTTTTGTGAAAAAAAAAGATACTTCACAAGAAGACGGAAAATGAGGTATTTTGGAAAATCGTCCAATATTTTGCAAAAATTGGGGAAAATATATAAAAATAAAGAGGAAATGACTATATCACATTTAATCAGATTCTGCACAAACAATTATGCACATACAAAATTCTCTAAGAAGCTGACTCTAAATGAATCAATTTTGAAAGAGTTTGTAGGACCCTTATCCTGACTCTAGGGATCAGATCATCTGTATCCAATCATGATAACCAAATATGAAGAAAGGGGATGCTAGAAATATTATGTTGAGCAAAATCCAGAAACCAGAATTAATGTCGGATAACGATAGTTACAGGAAAACGGGAAAAACAGAAGACCAGTTGAAATTTCCCCTAGGATAAACCCGATCTGATACTGGATCAGATCGGGTGTCCTTGTGGAAACCATTTCAAGATATCAAAATTGAATTTAAACTAAAAATAGACAGATAAAATTATCTGGGCAAAGAAAAGGGAAGCATAGCTAAGAAAAAAAAATATGGAGCATAAACGAAAAACTATGAACATCGATTGTGATGAACATCAGATTTAAGCAATATCTAGTAACATCGACGAAGATCAAACTATCATGGTTAACGAGAGTAAGAGATCGAACACCGAAGTAGAGGTCACACAGAAAATCCAAATTTTGACAGGAAATCAAAACAAAAGTGAAATTTAGCAGGGAATTTGGACCGGGATTCAGATGAACCCTGTCAGATTCTTGAATCTGACAGCCTGAGCCCAAAATTCACAGCGTGAGTAAAACAGGAAAAGAAAGAAAGAAGAAGAATAGGAGAGAGGAAGAAAAAAGAAAAAAAATGTTGGAGTGTGATTGCTCCGTCACTGTTGCATAAGGGAGGGATTGGTATCGCTATAGGCAACCCAACTCCCTCAAGGGTGCGTTAATGGATTCAAAATAAGAAAATCACAAGAAAAAAAAGGTGAATGCAGTAAAGAGGCATCGGGAAGAGAAAAAAAGGAGGAGATGATGCACCTACCTCTGACTGCTGTGGGGTTGATTTCTTTCAGGCTACTACAGAGGAGGTGCCTTGCAGAGAGGGGGGAATCCTTCTTTAGCTCTTGTAGGGGAAAACCGGAGGAAGGAAGAGGAGAGGTAAGAGCTCAATGCCTCTTGACACCCCTTTGCAAATTTTGCAAATCGGGTCCTTGATTTTCTGAAAGGTTTTCAAAATGGTGGTCCTTTTCAAAATGTTTCTCAAAAAATGTTTTTTTAGCAAAAAGGTGTTTTCAAAAGGAGGTTTTACACCATTCTTTTTATATTTTTCTCTTCCATTTTGATTTTTTTGTTGTTTTTCTTTATGTTTTCTATATATATATATATATATATATATTTTGAAATAAAATTCTAAAACTATGGAAAAGTAAGAGATTTAAAACTATTTTTTGTATTTTTAAGAAATAATTACAAAAGAAAGGTTTTCTGAGAATTCGGGGTTTCAACTTTTGAAATTTCCTCAGAAAATGGGTTTGGATCCGGAATTTGAAGAGATATTCGAGTTTTGGACCTCGAATCGAGAAATATAAGACAATGAATCCAAACGGATACCAGATGGACTGTTTGAGCCATTCAAAGGTTATTTTTGGTATTTTTGTAATTTTAATTTAAAAATCAGATAATATGGCTCAGAATTGGGATTTTAACATCGGACCCAGATCCGAAATTGAATCAGATATATAAAATGGATTCTGATTCCAGTGAATCTGAGAGATAACTAGAATTTTGATTGAAATTAACTCAATTTACTCAGAAAATGGTGACTAGGGGCAAGAAGGGAATATTTGGAAAATTTTGAAAATTTGGGGTGTTCACACTAATTCGACTAGAACTCTAAGAATTTTTGGTTTTCTAGAAAGCAAATGATGAGATTTTAAAAAGAACTTTTGAAAACCAGTGAAAATGAAGTGAGAAAATGAACTCAGACTAGAGTCCTGATACGATCAGGACTCTGGGACATAAACTCAAAATTTTGAAACTTTGTGATGAAGATATAACAATTTTGGTTTCTGAAGAGATAAATGAAGAGACTTTTGAAATATTCTCTCAAAATTGAAATCAGGGTTAGAGTCCTGATCCAATTGGGACTCTTTGAATAGAGTCTTGGTTCAACTAAAACTCCGAGTTTTTGACTTATTTTGAAAGATTTTGAAATAATTTGATTGAAAACAGGTAAAATAGCAATAAAAGATAAAGTACTGATTCGACTGAAACTCTGAAAAAGAGTCCTAATCCGACTGAAACTCTAGAATTTTTGCTCTTTTGAAAATCAGATGAGAAGGTTTCGAAAATAAACGAAGAACAAGAGTAAAGGAGGAAATCGGGACAGAGTCCTGATTCGATTAGGACTCTAGGAAAGAGTCATTATTCAACTCGGACTCTAGGATTTTAGCCAAAACAAAAGATTTTGAAAGATTTTCTCAAAAACAGGTAAAGAGGGTAGTGAAAGGTAGAGTCCTGATCCGACTAGGACTCCGAAAAAAGAGTCCTGATCTAACTAGGACTTTGAGATTCTGGCCAAAATGAAAAGAATGGGCAAGAGATATGACTACATCTGGTTTAAAATCAAAATGGAGTTTTGAAATGGCTTAAAAGGATGAAAAGACAGAGTTCTGATCCAACTAGGACTCTGAATTTTGAAAAATTTGATAAATGAAGGAATCCAGAAGCGACACCACCTAAATGGGTCTCATCTGAGGATTAAAATCAGTTGAAATTGAGTTTAAAAGGAGTCCAGATTATTTTTCTTAAGAAAATGTTTTTGAAATAAGAAATACAAATCCCTGGGGTTGGCAAATGGCAAATAGTCGATTTAAAACACAGGTCTTTGAAATTGCTTTTGAAAGAAAAGTTGTAACACTCGAATATGGATTCAATATTTTGAAAACAAGAGTTCTGGATCTCGATAATTAGATGCAATGACATGCGATGCCATAAAATGATATGTCAAATGCATGCAGTGATATGCAATGACATATACAATATAAATACTGGATGAGGGTGAAAATTTGGGGAGTTTACAGGTGGAAATTGTCTGCCGACCTTCCTTCTGCCTTCTTTTTATTCTAAAAAAAAATCTTTCATGGATCGTCTCTTTAAGAGACATCCCTTTTCAAAAATAGCATTTTCTTCATGGTTGACGACCTTGCCTTGGTAATAAGGCTTACCTTAGTTGTTTATTTCTTTCAGAGTAACAACGCAATTGTTGCAATTCCAGCGATGACCCAATATCTGGTAATGGGATATCCTTTCAAAATTGTCAACCTGATCTCATCATTCTCCTCTTATCCTTTTCATCAAAATTGTTGCCCTCAAAATTTTTTCCATCATTCTGATCATCCCGTTTGTCCTACAGAAAGTACTGACATTGTTGAATGGTTCAGACGAGATTCCGGAAGAAAACAATGTTGCCTTAGTATAACCTCAGTAGCAGTGATCAAGGAATGGACTCCCCAAGATTGACCAAAGGACAGGGCTAGCACGACAGCGATGACAGCAATTCTGCCATGTATGAGTTATTCCAAAAAATGATGGCCAAGATGCAATCAGAGCAAGCCGATGCAGGCTCAGGAAAGGTGTCATCCTGAAAAAATCCAAGGGCAATCTCGCAAATAAGTATATCAAATCGCCCAAAGGAAGGTTCATCAGGACATCGAGTCTGAAGGGCCAGATTTTGTGGAAGAAGCCTCAGATGAAGAGCAAGAGGTGTTTCTCTAAACTCCATCATTTCAGAAATGTGCTTAAGAGCTTGAGTCTACCAAACAGTCAAGGCTGCAACCAGGAGTTGACGATCTGATCCAGCTTCAACTGAAGGAAATGACCAGAATGATCAAAGACCTACAGGCCTGTGACAAGGTCAAGAAAGTCTACACTAGTGAGGACTTCTACGATGGCCTTGAAAGGGACAATAGTCTCGAAGATCTCCCCCGCAAATTTGTCAAATTTGATGGGACTAACGATCCCAAGGCTCGCCTGACCATGTTCTTTGCAGAATGCAATTGATTTAGGAGGGACAATCGTGCACTCTTTAGATGCTTTCCACGTAGCTTAGAAGGCACTACAGCCAAGTGGTACTCCGAGCACATCAATCTGATCGAACTGCAAGAGTTTGATAAGGTGGTCAACCTGTTCATCAAACGATTCTTTTTCAATACTAGAGCATTGTCAATGCTCAACCATCTTTGCAATTTGAAGCAAAAAGATAATAAAAAAGCTAGAAACTTCATTCGCAGGTGGAGGGGTACCTACAATAAAATGAGAAACCCCATCTCAGAGGAGCACGCGCTCCAAATTATCCTGAACAATTTCTCGCAGCCTCTGAGAAGCCTTATTTCCACTTTGCCTTCCAAGTCTTTCATTGAGCTTACTGAACAAGCAGAATGACTCGAGATGAGAATGGAGAGCAGAGTCTATGAGGGCATCACTGTAAACACCCCAAATTTTCACTCACCTTACCGACATTTTCATCAGTCATTACATTTGGTTCTCCGAGGTCATCGGAGGGCAAAATGGTCATTTTTTGAGATTAGACCTTGCAGAAAGTCCAAAATGAATTCTCAATTCTCAAAATTTCTCTATTTTGGCTCAGAAACATCTGCAATTTCTCAAAGTCTTACTCTTGACAGGAGACTGGAATCTCCAATTCCTGGTTTAGAATTGCATTTTATAAGACGTGTCTTTGCATATCATCGCATGAGCATTTCATTTCACTGCACAACATGTCATTTCGAGATCCAGAATTCCTGATTTTCAAAATTATCAATCCAAATTCAAATTTTAACTCTTTCAAAATTCATTTCAAATCCCTAGGTTTTTCAAAATTGTCAGTTTCCCTCGTCTTAACCCCCAAGACACCAAATTACAAAAGTTTTCTCAGGAAAACAATCTGGATAGATTTTGATATTGATTTTTAAAATTTCATCAATTGGAAAGAAGGGGACGCAACTTTAAATTTAGAAGATTTTATTTCAAACTTTTGCAAAAGATTTTAAAGTTCTTTACAAAATCTCTGCATTTCTTTTTTTTTATATTTTGCCCTGAAGGACCATCTTCCTTCTAAATTTTTGTAATTAAGTAAAATTTTACTCCGTATTTTCTAACTAGTCTATTATTATAAAAAAAATCTAAAAGAATTTATTTATTTTTTATTTTGCTTTTCATTTCAAATAACGACCTAACGTGGAACCCGCCTTGAAGTGGCGTCACACTCAAATTCCTAGAGATTTCTCTTATTTTCAAGTGGGGCCCACCCGGGGGTGGCACCAATTTATAAAATCCTCTCTTTAATTTTCAGTTTTATTTATTTTATAAAATAACTAGTGGGCCCACACATAGGTGGCACCTCACTAGAGCTCCCTGCAGAGAAAAGCAAATAAAATTTTATTTTAAAAAGTTTTTTTTTTAATCTGGCTGAGATGGCGTCACCTTAAAATTTCCCATTTTACTCGTTTTACTCTCGTTTTTTTTTACTTTCACTTTTTTTACTTATTCATTTTTTTATATAAAAAAGCAGCCCAAATGGCGCCATCACCGAATCTTGCTCAAAAGGGTTTCATTGTACCTAGGTTGTTGGTAAATGAACCAGGATCTTCGAATAGAGAAGTCGTCCTCTTCTTAAAGATTGATAAGTTTTCAAAAATTTTCAAAAATTTGTTTAAAAGATTTTCAAATGCTTTCAAAATTCGGTTGAAAATTTTCAAAATGGATGATCTTTCCGATGAAACCTTTAAAGATCTTTAAAAGGGAACCCAAATGAGGGCACAGGGGGAGGGGATTTTGGATTTCAGCTTCTTTTATCTCTCAGTACCTTTGTTTTCCTCCCTTGTTTTTAGCGTTTTCTTTTCAAACGCTCTTTCACAATCCATGGTTGGCGATTTTCTACTTTCATCCCCTTTGCAGGTTTCTGACTTCAACAACCTTTAATCGAGTAGTGTAGAAAGGTTGATCTGATTAGAGGAGTGTACCAGAGGTTTAACATCTAGGGGGCATTCGGTTCGAGCGACTATGTGAGAAGTCTCTTTGATGCTTGCAATTCGCTGATTTAGATATCGTATTCATTTTATACATATGTAAATCCATTATTCTGGTTAATGAGATTTACATTCAGGGTTACTGCATAGGTCAAGAATCGATGATGCTTTGCAATAGCATCATCGATCTCTCTCTGAAAATAGATTTTCACTGAACCACCATTTTCTCCTCTCGTTTTAATGAATGGTTTCAATACCATGAATCTCATGGTATAATGTTTTATTTAAATTCAAAGTTTTTCAAATCATTATCTGGGTCATCTCATATTGCATATCAGATTCCATGAATGTTATTGAATTTTTTTTATCTCTGTATGTGCGGAGAACAAAATTTTACATGGCATCCTCTTTTGTTTTACCACATCCATAAAATTTTACCTTGTTTTCCTACAGATTTCTTATTTAAAACGTTGTTTAACCCTATTGCATCTCGTTGTTTTTGGTATATCCAAGTAATTTTGAAAGAGGTGATTGCCTATCATTACATAAAACAATGGCCATAAGGGCTTATCTTACAGTGAACAATGCCATTAACCTAGGCATAACATCCTTATCATGTATACGATCTCATTCATGGTAGTGATTTGTTAACCCTGTAAATCACCTGTCATCCTCTGTACCCATTGTAAGTCCATTTTTTTTTTACTGTATATCTGTCTTGTTATTGTATATACATCGCCATTTCACTTACCACACACACGTTTTCTGATTTTCTGAGTTATATTCAAATTCCTGTAGGTGTTTGCTTTCTAACCCAGTTTACATCTTCACCTAATGTGATTCAATTTGATTTTATCTAGCTTTGTAATTTTAAGTAACCTGTACATGCGTGCTTATATTTTTCCTCTTTTGTATCTTACTACCATCATATACATTTCCCTGCCGCACATCCATCATATTTGTTTACCTGCATATCTATTTTATTGTTTCATATAACCTGTAATGTTTACACTGTCATCTGTGTATCACAGTATGTTCTCACATTCAATCTATTGTACCTGCTGTCACACTGGCATACCATTTCATCTGTCATCATATTATAGTGTTGATTAAGTAGCTCCTTTCTTTGATACATCTCCAGACTATCTAATAGATTTAGTAGTCTCAGGTTTATATATTATGTTCCTATAATTAAGGAAATGCTTGGATTTAACTTAGGTGATACTGATTATATGTGTTTACATTGTATGAGTTTTTTTTTAGGATATATATTTCATCATTACAGGCTACCCAATGTACATATGTTATCAGCTTAATCCCTGTATACATTATAATTCATTTTTTTTCTTTTGCCACATATACTCTACATTTGTTTGTCTACCACAATTTCATTTTACCACCTGTATATCCACTTGTACACATTTTTTTATGACCCCTTCTTACTTATTATTTCTCTTTAGCCTTTGCAAATCAACTTACTCTGCCTACTGTCCAACAATGCACATCTACCAACAGTATCATCTAGAGTCTTTTTATCATAATATTCATTGTAAATTTATTGTATAAGATAGCTCTGATAATGTATTGTCTTCCTTTTTATTTTGTCGTTATATCATTAATATATATATATATATATATATATATATATATATATATATATATATATATATATATATATATATATAGCTTAGTATCATAATTCCTGTCAATTATATTCTTTTGTATCCAGAATTTCATTCAATGTCAAAAAGTCACCCTAGGCTCAATCAATGATAGCTAGTCCATCCATATTTCATTAAACTAAGGCATTTTAGTTATGATAATCATTGTACCTTCAATCAAAAATTGGTCATACTCTGTCATAGTATTATTTTGTTTTCATCATGTAGCATATGCTTTCACCCATTATGTTCCCTAATGCAACACTCACTGTAGCCGATTTGCACCCCAAGTTATCAGCTTATCTCAGTCCACCTGAATGGCTGAAATCAAGCTGATCACAGGGGAACAAAGAGTTGCTATTTCTGATCTTTACTGTAGTCAACTGTAATTACTTCATAGCTAAATAGGTTGTGTTAAAGATGCTATATCCTTGAATCAGCGGTTGGATTTTATGCTGCAAAATATTTGACGTTTCCTCAATTTGTTGAATATAAGCATAGCCATGGCAACACATGGACGTCTAGTATATCACTCATCCGACCATGTTGGCATACTAATGATTATTTTTGCATGATATAAAATACTTTTGTATAGCCATTAACACATCTCCATATTTTATTTTGCATGTTCAGGGTATCTCTTATAATCTTTTCATATCATATTAGTCTAGATATTCATAACATATCCTGTATTTCTCACCATATCAGTAAATTTTTCGTCAGCATGCCATTAAATTTATCATACATATTCATTCATCAACATCTTCTTCATAATTTAGGGATTATATTTAAAAGGGGCATTGTATATATATGTTTTTCCATCATTTAGCTTAAGTCTATGCTCTTCATACTTATCATGTACGTTCTGTACTTAGTATATGTCATAAACATTTTCATTATATATATATATATATATCATATATATATGCTTTACACTTAGGTATATTGTATATGTAATGTCCCTCATTCAACTTAAACATGGCGTCTAAGCATTTTCATAAGCATTCCATATATATTTTCAGTATTATATTTTTATTAATATGGGTATCTCCATTGTAATTTGTGTATAATCGTCGGTGTGTTAGTGTTAAATATGAGATTTTCAGTTTCTTTTGTGTTGTTTCTTGTATCAATTCCCGTTTGTAGGAAAAATCCGGAAAATGCAGATTCTTTTGGCTCTTTATTATTTTATTTTTATTTTTGCTTTATGTCAACAGTGTAATAGTTAAATGTAAATTTGGAATAATATTTACTTTTACTGCTTAGGTTAGGATGCATATCATACAGTTTCTTTCTGCAATATCCTGATTACATGAATCATGCATTTTCCTTGAAAACCACTATGGATGTACACGAATGGCACATGCACCCGCTACTAAGTAGTTAGTAAACTCAGAGGAGTCCGTATTTATGGCCCTAGTCAGAATACGGACGAATCCCAGATCTACTATCTTCTCATTAGCCACATTGAGCCTACACTATTAGGCTATCTTCAAAATCACATCATATTTCCATTTTGCAAAATATTGTGGAATTAAATCAATTAAATCCTAAACATGTTCACGGCCATAGTCGAAATATGTAAAGAGTTTACTTTGATTTAATACACATTTTTCTAATGAATTCCTCAGAAATTTCCTGAATATTTTGTCAAAGTGCATTCATCCATTCAAATCATCGGCATCATGAAATTACATGCATTTTTATGCTTTTCTCAAGAAAATTTCATTCTAAAGAAATCAATTCCTCAAAAGATTCTAAAAATTTTCAAAGATGAATTTTCCCAAGTCAAGTTTCCTATGATTTTCTTAGGAAACACTTCTTTCCTAGCATTCACTTTCAACTTTTCAAAGGAAATTTTCTAGCCTCCTCAAAGACTCAAAATCGATTTTCCAATCTTTCAAGGCTAAGATCCTTAGAATTTCAATTTCCTGAGTTTTGATTTTCCTTTCTCAAAAGAGTTTTCCTATGAATCTTCAATCACTTTCCAAAGAAAATTTTCAAAAGTTGGTGTTTTCCTGACAAACATTTTCTCTTCAAGTTTTTTCCCCTTTTCTCAAAGAATTCCTTCCATTTTCCTAGGATTTTCTCACATTCTCAGAAATGTTCTTGTGATTTTCAAACCCTTTTATCAGAGTTTTTCTGAGAAATCGATTTCCATCTTTTGCCTTAGAAATATTTCAAACTCCAAAGCGCTTTCTAAGCATGCATCATATTTTTTATCCTACATTTTACAAAGTTTCATAGCACATGCCTGAATTCTCTGTGCATTTAGAATAGAACACGATTTTAATAATTTCGCTAAGTCAAGCATATATTTGATCCTTGGTTCGATTACCCCTGGTAAAGGCACCAGGAACGGTCGAACCTCGTATCGACAGGTTGAGTCCCATTCTTCGAAATTTTCTCGCTATTTTCAAAATGGAGGCGAGTATTTCAAAACAATTTTCAAACTCTAGTCAAGTTTGACTCGCAGGATCGTTTCCTCTCTCTTTCGTAGGGAAGGGAAAAATTTTGCGACGATAACAATCACCCTTGTCAAGAACAGTCCAGATTCGAAGAATAAGACAAATTTCACTTTCTCCACCAACTCCAGTAGCCATAACGCCAATAACAGCAAAGGCAGCAAGAACAACCATGCATGTCAGAAGGAGAAGTCTTTCAAGCAGAATGACAAGCCTGTTCATTCCAACTTTCAACAGAAAGAAAAGATAAAGTGTGACAGTTGGGGTAATGACCACAAGTTTACTCCTCTAGATCAGCCGCTCGAAGAAGTTCTTGAATACGTGCTGACCAAGGGATTAGTAAAGCTTCCAAGAGTTACGAACCCTCCCACGATCATGGGAGAATTCAAGAATTAGTTATGTAAATTTCATCGGATAGTAGGACATGACATCGACCACTACTTCGTCTTCAAGAACATCATTCAAGATTGCATTGACAAGAATCTCCTTGTTGAAGATGAAGAAGAAGACCATCCGACCGTCCTGACTGAGCCTTTCCTCGATCATTCAAGAAACTGACAATGTCAGTGCTTTCTCATTTCTCATCTTGCTTTTGTCATTTTAAAAGGACAATGTAGTCTTGTTTCTTTCCTTGATTTGTCATTCTTTCTTCAATGCATCAATAAAATTATCAATTTTCTTCATAACTTGGTGCCATCTTCTTTATTTCTCCTTTGAAAAATGTTTTTTTGCGATGAGTGACCTCTTTCAGAGTGTCTCCTGAATCAATCAAGAAGTTTATTGCCTTGTTACCTTCAGAGAGTGTTCATCAAAGTCAATTATCCATCTTCTTCTCCTGTTACACTGGGGCATCTTTTGAAAATTTTTCTTTACTTTAAAATGTCCTGTATGCAGGCAAGATCAATCAAAATATTCATCATCATTTTTTATCATCTTTCATTATCAAGCATTATCTTTCATCATCAAACATTATCATCAATTTACATCAATTTCTTACCCATTCAGGATAAGGGATAATCCACAGTTGTCTATGACAATCATGAGGGCAAAAATTGAAAATCTCCCACCATAATCATTAAACTATTTTTGTTGGTCTTCTCAAAATCGACCCTCAGGTTAAGTCTCCTTTCAAAACTATTTCCATCAGTCATTTCAAAACCCACCCTCATTTTGATTTTCCTTTCAAAACTACCTTCACCAATCTTTCCAAATTTGACCCTAGGGTCAAATATTTTTCTCAAAAGCTAGGCTTACCAGTTCCTCATGTTGATTCCCTTTTAAAATCGATCGCTTTTTCAAAATTCAACCCTAGAGTTGATTTCCTTTTCCAAACTGGCCATTTTCCTAAACTGGTTTTCAAACTGGGCCCTTTTCAGAATCCAACCTTCAAGAGTTATCCGCTTTTTCAAAAACCAACTTTCAAGTTGGTCCCTTTCCAAAATCCTATTTTTAAGCTTTCCTTTTCAAACTCAACTTCAGGGTTGAAATCTCCTTCAAAATCCAGCTTTGTGCTAGACTTTCCTTTAGAATCTAGCTTTGTACTGGACTTACCTTCAAAATTCAACGTTGTACTAGACTTTCCTTCAGAATCTAGCATTGTGTTGGACTTTCCTTTTAATTCAGCCCTGCACTGGACTTACATTCAAAATCTAGCCCCGTGTTGGACTTTCCTCTAGAATCTTGCATTGCGCCAAAACTTTGTACTGGACTCACCTTCGAAACCAAGCTTCATGTTGGACTTTCCTCCAGAATCCAATTTGGTGTTGGACTTTCCCTTTTCTGATATTCAACCTGCGAGTTGAGCAATTTTATCAATCAGACCTGTGAGTCGTCCATTTTACCAGTCAGACCTCCAGGTTGCTCATTTTATCAATCAGACCTCTGGGTCACCAATTTTACCAGTCAGACCTCCGGATCACCAATTTTCATCAAGCAAACCTTCGGGTTACAAATATTATCAAAGTCAATCATTTTCTGACCCACAAGTCGCATTTGCCAATCACGGTCCTTTAAGATTCAAACTTCACGTCGAACTCATTTCCAATTGGCTCACTATCTCAATTATCAATCGCCTTTTCTTGCAAAAGGCCCTTTGCCAGGGAGAGTTCAAGGGAGCTTGTTCCTTTCACATGCAATTCACCATTGTTTGCAAGAACCCTTTTCTAAGGAGAGTTTGAAGGAACTCGTTTCTTCGTGAATTGTTTGCAAAACAATAACCTTGCCATACACAAAGAACCCTTTTTAGGGAGAGTTTCGATGGAAGATCGCTTTCTTTGTGGACTACTTACCTTTTGTCATGGCCACCCCGTCATCGATGACCCTTTTTCCGGAGAGAGTGTGATGGACTCGATCCTCTATGACAATTTATCGACCTTATCCAATCGGACACCTTTCTATAAGAGAAGCCTAAGATTAGGGAGCTTTAACGAAAGCTTAATTTCTCTTTGAAAGTTTCATTTTACAAACACCTCCTCTTCAGATAAGGGTCAAGCCTGAGTCACTCCTTTGGAGAAAGGAGAGGAGAATTTAGTCGTGGATGTGTCAACTGGATATCATGCGCTTTCTTTCACCAAGGATTTCAAGAATATGTTGCCAATTTGTCATAAAAAATAGTTGTTGATCTCAAAGTTTTTATTGCATAAAATTTTACCTCAAATTACCTTCAGTATTCTTTCTAAAAGGACAAAGATCTTGCGAAGAAAGAATAAAATTCAAACCTTTTCTGTTGGTCAACCAAAAGGAGGAAGAAAAAATTCTCGATATGACCGGTAAAGGAAAATTCAATGATGTTGAAAAGTCATAAGTGAATTGATATTGATCATATCTATGACACATTTTTAAAGACTATTCTTCTGGTAATAAGGCAGTGAAAATATCCTGAGAGATAAAGAGAATTCACTCAATCTCCTCAATCATTCAAGCTACAATTAATTATCTGCAAAAGGGACCTCTCAACTATCATCAAGTTGAAGACTGATGGACGAGTTAGACCCCTAGGACCAAAGAAGACTCGAAACATCTCCAAGTTGAAGGAGCATGTGATGTGTCTTTATAAGAAAAGTTCAAATCATCGTCAAGTTGAAGGCTGATGCGATGAACCTCCTGCCAAACCCTAAAAGATATTTGATCAATGTTATCATCAAGAGATTTCAATCAAAGAGGCAATATCATCAATCTAATTCTTGGGACCAAAGAAGACTCAAATCATCTCCAAGTTGAAGGAGTATGTGACATGTCCTTCTAGGGAAAATCAGAACATCACCAAGTTGAAGGCAGATGTGATGAAATTATCACCAGACCCCAAGAGAGATCAATTATATGTCTCAAAAGAGTGCAAAAAATCATTATGGGTAAACCCCAAATATCAAACTGTCAAATCTACCAAGAATTATCTTTATTCATGTGAAATTCTTTTATCAATATTCTTTCATTAATTGCATTTATGATACTAAGAATATCTTTTATTTCTCTTTATACCAAGGAAATGGATAGCTTCCTTAAAGAAACCCAGTAGCAATAATTTGATTTTGATTCTGGATTCTACGGAGTTATCCCAATCGGAGATAATACTGTAGGTAAAAAAAAAAGAATATTTTTCACACAGATGTGCACATTTCAATCAGTTTGAATCAACTATGATTTTTATCTTATTGGCAATATTTTCTAGCTATCTCGACATGAAGCAAGAACTTGATGTCCATTTTGATATATCCTGGCATTGTTTATCCCTCATTAGGAGTTGATAACCTGAGTTTTCAAGATCCTTCCCTTCTTTTTTTTTATTTGAGCGCCTGGGCTCTCAGATCCTCACATTTTCCTTTTTTCCCCACTGTCTCACCATAGGCAGTTCATTTTTTGGCCCAAGGTCGAGCCAACATCTATATTCTCAGCAAAAGGTCACCTTAAAAGCTATTTAGTCTCAGCAATGAGGTGCCCAGGATCAATCCCTTTTCAAAGCTTTAGGGAACCCCATTTTCTTTCTTTTGCAAACCCCTCTCGGATTCTTTGTGCAAAATCTGAAGGTTCCATCATGGTTTCTTTATTCGAGAATTCCATTTTGCCTTTTGATTCAGATTAAGGGTTAAGGTTGAGCCTCACTTAGTGAGGTATTTTTCTTCCCGTTCAGGTTAAGGGTTAAGCCTGAGCCTCACTTCGTGAGGTATTTTCCTTCCGTTCAGGTTAAGGGTCAAGCCTGAACCTCGTTCTTCCACAAGGTATTTTTTTTCTCGTTCAGGTAACAGCCAAGCTTGAGCCTCATTTCGATGAGGTGAATCTTCTTCTCTGTTCTCCATTCCATATCTACCATTATCACCAGGGCCAATCCTTTCATACCTAGCCAGGTTTTCCTAACTGGGGCATTTTTTATAGCCCAAATTTAGTGTGTGTGTTTTTTCTTTGCCACTAAGCTCGGCTCTAAACTGACTTAGTAGCAAAGAGGGGCATCTGTAAACACCCCAAATTTTTCACCTTCATTCATAAATTCCTTCATTTTGCCACTAGGACTCACTCTTTAAATCTTTCAGGAAACCAGCTGGTCAATACCTGATCTTGGGCCATTCAGAGCCCAAATTTTGCATCAAATTCCAATATTTCATTTTATAATCAAAATTTAGTCTTCCTTTTGGCTCAATCCAAATATCAATCTTTGTCCTCATACAGGAATTTTCAATTTCTTGTCTTGGCCAGGGGTCTGGGATTTCAAATCTCTCATCCAAGGTTTGTATTTTGTAGTCATTGCATGTCATTTCATGTTATTTTATTACATTTCATGTCATTGCATATCATTTTCGAGATCTAGCACTCTTGTTTTCAAAATTCAAATTCAGACCCAATTTTAGACCTTTCTTTTGAAGCCAATTTTGAAAACCTAGGTTTTAAAACCAAATTTCGCCATTTAGCCAACACCCAGGGGTTTATATCCCCTTATTTCAAAGCATTTTTCTTAGAAAAATGATCTAGATTCATTTTAAACTCGATTTTTAATCATTTCTTGATTTTCACCAATTTTCTTCAAGTGGGGCCTACACTGCAGGGGGCGCCAACCCTAATTTTTCAATCTTTATCCAATTTTATGTTATTTTTCTATTTTAAAATTATAACATTTTAGTAATTGCAAGTGTTTTCAAAGTCTCTTGAAAATCTTGTCTTTAACTCTTTATTTTCAAGCTTTTAAAATTGTTTTTTTAAATACCAAGTGGACCCGCCTAGGTGGCACCACTTGGCATGTCCTTTTTAAAATTTTATTTTAATTAAAATAAAAAAGTCCACAATTAGCTGAGCTTTAGGACTCTTCAAGAGATGGGGTCGAGCCCCCCTCTCTCTCCTTTATCTCTTAAGTAATTAAGAGAGTCCTATCCAATTGGGACTCTCTAATTAACCGCCTCTTGAAAATTTATAAATAGAGCCCCATCGGGGGCCGACCCCTCTATGTGCTCTCTCCCTCTCTCCAGCCACTTAGCTTTCCCTCAAGATCTCCTCCTCTTCCAGCAGCTCCTCCATTGAAGATCCAAGGTGAGCCTTCTTCTTCTTCATTATTTTCTTTATTTTAGTTCATTTTTTATTAAATCCACCATTGTCGCCCCTGCTGCTTGGATCTTTTCCACTCTTTTTCATTCATGAACCATGTTTATGATTCAAGAAGATGATCAGCTGAGCATATAGTGTTCTTCTCACATTTTTAATCCATGAATAATTCTTAGATTAGTTTTATTTCATTAATGCCTAAAAAAAGATTTAGATTCGGCTCCTGTATATATCGAAACCCTATTTTAATGGCTAAATCAAGTTCTTGATCATGCTTCCCTGATTTTTAACTTTTATTTCATCATGTTCATGCATATTTTTATTATTTTATATGTTTAATTATGATTTTTAGTTTTAGTAACACGTTTTATTAATTTTGTCATGCTTAATTAGATTTCTTTTTGTTCTAGGGTTTTAGATTTAACAGTCTTAAATTCTGGCTGTCTGTCTATACAATTATTTTACCTGCTTATATTTGTTATTTAAATCTGATTTTTTATGGTAAAATTATGCATCTATCTATGGTTTTCAGTAAAAAAAATGATTTTTTTTAAGTTCTATAACCCTATTTTCAAAAATCAATGCCGAAACCTATTTTCTGCACTGTCAAAATGCTATGCAAAATCAGAAGCAACTTATCAGGGCCATATCTCTCTTATTGAAGATTGTATTTCAGATCCATAAAAAGTGGCATTTTAGTCTGTGTGTCTAGTTTATTCTGTGAAATTTTTAGGATTTTTCACTGTAGTTTACTATTTTATTTTATCCCTACATCACAACCTGTGTTTCTTGAATCGTCAGGCACGGTTCAGGTCTAGGTTTATCTTGTCGGAGTGATTTCTCCCTAACCCAAAATCGTATTTTTGATCCGTAAAAAGTGACTGATTTGTCTGTGTGTCTACTTTCTATGGTGTGATTTTTCACCATCGGTTTCTATTTTTGTAAAACCCAAAATCAGAGTTTTTGTTTCTTGAATTGTCAGACATGATTCAAACCCTGGGTCATATTGCCAGAATGATATCTCCCTAACCGGAGTTGATCTTTCTAATCCATAAAAAGGATTTTTTTCTTAGTTATATCTAGTTTACTTTTGGAAAAATTTATGAATTTTCAAGATCGTTTGCTATTTTTCCTTATACCCGAAACCAGATCTGTCTTTCTTGATTTGTTAAGCGTTGGACAAAATCAAGCGCATCTTGCTAGAATCGTATTTCCCTAACCGGAGATGCTTTTTCTGATCTGTAAATAGGGTTGTCTTCATTGAGATGTTTAATTTATCTCTATTGAATTTCATAAATTTTCATCATTGTCTAGTATTTAATTTTGATCTGACACTGTGACATATACGGAACAACAGATTATGCAGCATGTTTTTCATCCTTTTATCTTATATTTATTCTTTAAATAATCATAAAAAAATATTTTTTGGTTGCATACTATTTTTAGGGTTATTAAAAGTGTTCATGTCAATTTTCATGATTTTTAGAAGTCATTTGATATGTTATTTAGTTATTTCATAAAAATCGGATGCCCGTAGAGTCCTGATTCCACTGAAATACGGGCAAAAATCAATCTTTTTCTATTATTTTATATGTTTCATTAAAAGTTTTATATTTTTAGGATTTGATCATCTTTATAATCATATCAGGGTGCTCTCCACCCGATTTGGCATCGTTTTGAATTCATTTGGTCTTTGGATCAAGAGTATTTCAAAGTTTTTTTCTAAAAAAACCTGATTTTTAATCCTATTTTGTAATTAACTTCAATTTTCAAGGGTATTTTAGTCTTTTTACCCTCAATTCTGAATTTATAATTTATCTACTTTTATTATTTATCTAGTTATGCATAATTCTTTTTGCTATTTAAAGATTTTATTTTACAGAAGCATGAAAAAAAGGCTTATATCCAGATAAATCCCTCAATTTCATGATATTGTTGGATAAATCCCAAAAAGCCTACATTTTTCTACTAACATGTTTGCTAATTTTGCAGAAAAGCTCAAGAGTTTACCTTATTTTTCTTTTTTCAATTTATTATTCAATTATTGATGTAAATTGTAATTGTAATTGTAATTGTAATTGTAATTGTAATTGTAATTGTAATTGTAATTGTAATTGTAATTGTAATTGTAATTGTAATATTGGAATAAGAACATTTTCCTTCTTGTTTAGCTTAGGATATATTTGCATATAGTTTGATTTTGATATATAACTGCTATGTTTGATCATTCATATGCATATTTCAAATTCGCAATGGTCAACACGAATGGCACATGCACTTTCTTCTAAGAAGTTGATAAACTTAGTGGGGTTCGTATTTGTGGCCATAGTCAAAATACGAATGAAACTCAGATTTATCATTCTATTTTAAGTTACAAACGGCCTACACTCTTAGGCTATCTTCTAAAATCATTGCATATTTCTAAATCTTTCAAAATTATTTTACAAAACCTCCCTTTTAGAAATCAAATAAAGTATATTCAAAATATATTTGTGGCCATAGTCATGGATATATGGAGAATTTATTTCACCTGAATTCTATAAGGCACAAAAAACCCCTTTTTATAAAAAGGATTTTTCAAAACAAGGGGATTTACAAATTGATTTTTCTCAAATCTTCCAAAAAGAGTTTTGATAAAACCACATCCATGCATCACTTAGCTTAGGTTGCATCATTTAGACTAAGGCCACATGCCCAGTCCTTCCTTTTTTCTTTCCTCAAAATCGATTTTCTCAAAATCTTCAGTTTTCAAGAAACTTTTAATATTCTAAGTCCAATTCATGATTTTTCAAGTTCTCTTTTCTTCAAAAAGAGTATTTTCCAAGTATGAATCATGATTTTCAAAGCATCTTTTTTTTTAGTATTCTCAAATATTTGAAGCATACATCGTGTTTTCAATATGTATTTTTTTCTAAGTCATAGCACGTGCCTGCTTCTTTATGCATTTAGGAATAGAAAAATGATTTAGATAGTTGAGCAAAGCAAAGCACAAGATTGATCTTTGGTTCAATTACCCCTGGTTATGGCACTAGGAATGGTTGAACCTTGTAGCAGCAGGCGAGTCTCATTCTACAGAATTTTTTCGCATTTTAAAAACAGAGGTGAGTTATTTTCAAAACTTTTTCAAATGTCAGTTTGAAAGCGAAAGTAAATTTTTGCATGATAACAAAAAGGAACTGAGAAAAGGCTTGTTGTTGGTCTAAAATGAAATAGAAGCTCTCATGTTAAAATCTCACCAGAAAAAGAGTTAACGACAACTCAGGATGTCGTTAACCAAGGGTCAATTGTCATCTACAAATGTGGCAGGTGCGGTGATTGTTGTTAGTAGTCAAGGCAAGTTTCTAAAAGAAAACCCGTGAGGTCCAGTTGTCATTAAGAAAAAGGGAAAGTCCCTTAATGACAACACAGGTTGTCTTTGAAAATTCAAGAAAGTCCCTCATCTTAGGATCATCTTGTAGATAGATGGTCATTAAGTCCATAGGTTGTCCCACAGATTGATGAAGTAATCTAGAACTCAATTGATAAGCACACAAACCATCCCAAACTCAATCCTATCTCAAAGGTACATTCTTGAAAGGGCTCCATTCTATTTCACTTCATTTCATCCCTTAAAAAAAAGTCAAAATGTTTCATTTCATTTTATTCCATCAAATATCAAAAATGTCTCAATCTTTTCAAAACTTTTGCCTCAAAAAGATTGTCTATGTCTTCATCTTTTCAAGAAGTCTTTGTCTTTTACCAAAAATGTTAGTCGTATTCATGCAATTTTGAGCGACAAGATACTTGTTTCGTCTTCGCCTAACCTCGTTCAATAAGACTTTCCACTCACAACACTGAGTTCAAGGGAGTTCCCTTGTGTAAAACAAGGTACTAGCTTAGTTTGAAGTCCATCATCCTGGCCAGACCTCTATGTCTATACAGGCAAGCATAATAGGAAGTCCCTCGTGCTAAGCTACGTACGCATGTTTAGCTCATGTCAACCATCAAAGTTGTCTATAAGTCTTATGTCAAAGATCACTTTTTGAGAATGCCTTGTTAGAGCCAATCTTTCGCTCTCTTTAAGTACTGACGTGTCTACTTTCTTTGTTACCAATCGAGCTTTGCATGCTCAATAATAAAAAAAGGGCATCCGTAAACACTCGATTTTTTATTGATATTTTTCTCATAAAAAAATCATGTTTTATTAACTTCGATCTAAGTTTGGACCTCAAAATGACCTCTTTTAGATTTTTCACCACATGAAAGTTGTAGAGAACACTCTTAGCTTTGCAGCACATAAAAAATCACTTCAATTGGACATCAGAGTGAAACGTTATAGCCAAAATACCATTCACTTCCCCTAACGACAACTTGAGTTGTCATTGACACTTCAAGAATTGTCGTCAGAGCTCAAGAATTATTGTCAACACTTTTAGTTGTCACCACCAACCCTACATTGTCATCCGAAGAGACTCCCCTTTCTAATAGGTGGTGTCATCTACCCCTAACGACAACCTGAGTTATCGTTAGTACCTATTCAATTGTCACCTTTGTCTTCCTAGCCTTCTATTATCGTTAAGACCTACCACAAACGACAACTCAAGTTATTGTCAGAATTGAGTTATCATTAACATTAGTTGTCATTAATGTAAATTGTCATTAACACTCCATTTTCCCTTTTCAGGGTGCCTCTTAAGTGGGATATATCTTCTCAACCTTCTAAAACCAAAATAGAAAGCCTATCCTTGCCTCATCCCCCTTCCTTTTAAAAAACATTCATCCAAGGCAACAAACCTTGGGCAAATCTCAGTCATTCATTCAAACTTATCCATCCAACAACCGACCATCGAGATAGATCTTGGATATGTAGAAAACCTATATGGATCCACCTAAAAAAATATAAATAGGAATGCACCTCTCCCTATTTAAGTATCTGGTCTTCAAGTCTCTTAGCATCGTTACTTTATCGAACTCATGATAGAACCTAATTTAGCCCACCTTAGTCTAGGACCCATATCCCTATCTCACTAGTCTTTTAAAAACTGCGCCTAACCGAAGTGTCGTATGCACTCTCCCGTGCTCGTCATATATAAAAACGGCTACCTAAACCCGAGGTGAGATTTGATTATTATTTTGTTGTTTATTTTAGTTATTTAATACATTTAATTATGTTTTAGATTGTCTAATGTATCATATTTTGTCTGCCTTGTGTTCTTTTAAAAGTTTCGGTGGTTGCCACCAACAAACTCACCTCTTTTTATAGGATTCGTGAAAAGGTACGAATTGCCGCAACACCATCGCTCCAAATACAACAATCAAAAGTTTTTTATTAGGCTGATCTCTCGTCATTGGAGGAGGAATGGCTCTTTACCTTGAAGAATGTACCCTACATTTTCTCAAATTTGAATCTAGTTTTTCGGACCTACGTAAAACAATTTTCTGAAGTGGGAAAACTCATGTTTTTTTTTTCAAAAATAAAGGGGATCCATAATTGTATATGCATTTTGCAAAACTTTCCTATATAAAACTAATGCGAAAAATCTGTGTTTAAAATGGATATATATATATATATATATATATATATATATATATATATATATATATATATATATATATATATATATATATATATGTATTTGAAAATCAAATTCCTGCGTTGGTTCCCTGCTGAAAATTCTGTATTGGAGTTAGTGTATATACACATAAGAAAAATAATTTTCGGTATTAATTTCCTGCTAAAAATTTGTGTTTGAAATGGGCTTAGTTTAGGATTGAATTTGGTCCACTGTCAACATTATTTCCTATAGTTAACATATAATGTTGCTGGAATGTCTGTTGAGAAATTCTCTATGTTTAATGTGAGCTCATTTTTGGAAAATTTTGTTGTAAAATTTCTGTTTCGCTATGTTCTAAGGACAGCTTTGCACGTGAGTGTTGTGCACACGCTGTTGTGTGTGTCGCACTCATGCCACCTCTAGCGAGGTGCTTCCTTGGGCGCGAGTGTTGCACACACAATGCTGACCCTTGGTGCGTAAGTGTTGTACACACCCTGATGGTGTGTGTTGCACCCAAGTCAATCCCAGCTGAATGTTGATGCACCCTTGGCGTGTAGGTGTTGCACTTGCACACTGTCGTGTGAGGTGAGTACTGCACCAACACACTGTCGTGTAAGTGACGGTGCTGCACATGTGCAGACCCCAGTCTTTAATCAAACTTTTCGTTTGCTAATTGGTTTATTAAAAAAAGAGAAAATTGTTTACGTGTGTGCAAGGTCTGCACACACCTGAACACATTTTTATTTCTTATTTTAGATCACTCATGTATGTGTCGAACTGTGTAGGTGGCTTTTCGAACTGACCCTAATTCAGTTCGCAGCCATACGGTTCATTTTATGTTTGTTTTTGGAAAATTCAATTATAATTTGCCGATTTGCATAGACAGTGTGTTAAATCGATAAAGAATCATTGCTTTTATGTTCATATGTGTATTCTGCACACAGGTGTACATTTTTTGTACACGTGCATGAGTGCGTATGTGTGTTGCCAACCTGTTTTCACTTTGAATCTGAATTAGTATACTATAGTTGAACTTGAGTAAGTATATGCATGTTGTTATGAGATGTTAGATGCAAGAATGCTAAAGGAAATTTTATCTAAACCCATGTCTAATGATTTTAAGCACGATAAAATTTGCAGTTCCTATGTAGATGAATTGTCTTATGAAAACTTATAAATTTAATAGTTTCTTATGTTAAAAGGTTTGATTTTTTTGGTGAACATTAATATAAATGAAGGCCTGAAGGTTGTGGCATTAATCGAATGATGAATCATACTTGTTTCTTGTAATAAGAATGAAATTAGCACTAGGTTGAGGGATTCTTTTTCATTATGGATCCTAGTTGGCCATGAGCATGGATTTGTGATTCCTTTAGATACGTAGGTCTCGTAGACTATGTATGTGTTGGTGGGTTTCGTAAAAATGCAATTTTATGAACTTGCCAAAGTAATAATTTGGTTTTAGACCTTGGAAAAACTGTTTCCCATGTGTAAGCCTACTGCACGAGTGGCAGTAGGAATTCATTCATGACATGATGCAGTTTGGGGTACGAGAGTGATCCTATGCATGCAATAAAGGCTTTTGCATAAATAAAACATGTGTTTAATTTAGTTCATGGTGTAGCTTGTTGGGCAAGGACCCAAGGTACCGTGTGGGTTCTTAGACACTTGCATTGATAAACATAAATATAATAATTGAAACAAGTTATACAGAGTTGTGAGGTTACACCATGAAAGATGGGGTGACCAGTCACCTTGAGTGAGTTTATACTCGTCTTGTGAGCGAGTTTGCAGGTTGACATAGTGTTGGTAAGGTCATGTCTTTTGGTCACGGGTGTAGACCATTCTTCGACTACGGTGACTTAGAGGACAAGGACTCTAGAGAGCTAAAGGTTCTGCTACATATGCTAGCAATAGTGTACTATAACTTTTTTTAGGAAAAGCAATGCCTTAACGAATGATTATGAACTTTGGTGTTGGTGTAACTGTGTGCTCATGGAGTTTAAGAAAATACACGTGATTGAAAATATAACCCCATGTAGACTGGTGAGCCTATAGTGGCTCGAGGCAGTGGTGCCCTTAGAAAAACAATTAAGTAATATTGAAACTAATAATTTGTATTTACTTCTTGTAGAGAGCAAAAGAGAACTTAAATAGAGAAAGTAATTAAAAATATATGCATGAATCTAAGATTTTGCATCTCTTAGACAGTGTTACCTTTTGTTGGTGTTTCCCCTCGAGTTGAGGATGTGTTGGGTCAAATCCCGCAAAGAGATGGGTGTGTGACTCATGGTTGTTTTGTGGGCCCCTTGGTAGGTCATGTTTTCTTGTAGATCTAGTTGTGTTCGCTATTGTGAGATGGGAGATTGAGTGTCCTGCTGAGATAGTGGTTGGTCTCACCCCCTAATTCTTTTTTTCAAGTACCCACAGGTAGGCGAGCATTGAAGGTGTTGGATGTTGACGACTCGTGTGCTTTTATGAACCGGACTTGGGACCCATTCAATTTCTAAGACCTCAATTTTTGGGACTTTCACCTGTTTTGATTTTGGAATTTTGTAAGTGAAATTTTTGTATGAAGGATCTTTATTTTGATGAAATGAAAAAGATTAGTTTAATTTAAATATTGAGTTTAATTTTGTGTTGTGGATGTTTCTCCTTAATCAATTTTTATAAACCAAGCTTCTTCCGTTGTATTCTCTTTTAAAAAAAAAACTTGGCAAATTTTTTGGGTGTTACAACATGCCCTATGTTTGGTTTGAAGCTGACAAGGTATCCGTTGGACAATGTTCCGCACATGCCCAAAGTGACCCTAAACTCAATTTATGTTGCATATTTTATTTTCTATTAACCAGGGCAAGAACCACTTGATTCTTTGGTAAATAGACCTGAAAGAAAAGGAGTTCAAGCTGTACAATTCAATTCACAGTACAACTTATGCACATAAGGACGTCTACAGCATAGTAAGTTTAGATTACTTATTGAAACACGATCTTATTGCTCTCTCATACTCGATATGTTTAATATTTTGTTATAGGTTAAATTTTTTATAGCGTAGATGGGCTACAACTGTTACTCTGAGTGGATGATACTTTTTAGCAATAAAACGAGTAATTACTTTGTTTATATGTTTGTTAATTCAATTAATATTTTGTACATATTGCTGACTTGGAATATTTATGCTACAACTATGATTGTGGTATATGCGTCCTTTTGTATATACAATACTTGAGCAAAAATAAGGAATTGACTTTCACCTAGGTATGTATTTATATATCCTTCTTTGTGATGTTTATAGGGAATAGCATAAAACCTGAGATTTTCTTGACAATTAAAATGAATATATAATGGAATTGACGTGGTTATGATTATTATTGTTCATTTTTTATTTTCTTGATTTTCTTAAAAAGTTTAAATTTGTGATATTCTTGAATTTTTTGATTTTTTTATTATCTTGATTTCGATTAATTATGAATCCTTGTATTAAGATATGAATGATATTTCAAGAATAATTAAAAAAGATAAATTATGAAGATTTTATGAGTTGGTGTGGTTTGGATCTTGAATTTCGATTTTGGATCCAAAATCGCTATTTGGATCCAAGTTGGATATGGGGTTTTGTTTGGTTTAGATCCAATTCAAATTGGTATTTGGATCCAATGGGTGTATTTTGGACCCTCATGGAGGACGTCAAATGTGGATCCCCATTTGGATCCATGAGCTCCATATGGATTTCATTAACCTCTAATTTTAAATTAACAAAAAAAATTAATTAAGCAAAATAAAGAGGGGATAATTAAGGCTTTTAAATTAAATATTTCTAAAGTTTTAAATAGAGGGGATGTCTCACACATCTAGAAGAGTCCATGTGCATTCTATAGCTGGAATTAAAGGTTAAAAATTCAAACTTTATTATCTCACAAAGGAATAAAAGATAAAATAAAGAGAAAAAACAAAATAATCACTAATTAGGAGTCTAGAAGTTTTTTTTTTTCCTAAAATGGTCTTCTCTCCCCCTCCACACACTTTTGGAGAGGGAGAGTCTAGATCTAATTGATCTAGGGCTGGGAAGGGTATATAAACACATCCCTCCCACACGGCCCTCACTTTTGAGAAAAAAATTTCTCTCTCTCTCTCTCTCTCTCTTTCCTTTTTCTTCTTGCTTGTGGTTTCTTCTCTCCTCCAAAATATCTAGGAGGCTTGGAGGACCCTTGTGCAGCCATTATACCTGCACTTAGTCATTGGGTGGTGATAGAAAAGGAGTTAGATCATTCATTTTCTTCATTTTAACCATAAAAATCTATCATTGACAGGTAAGATTTATGTAGTTGATGTTCTTTACACACTTAGAGCATGTATGATTTGATTAATTTGGTTTTCAACAACATTGTACATGTTCATGATCTATTCTACATGTTTTCTTCATTGAAGAAATTGTTTCTTGAATCAAAAAATACAAATAATGAGTTTTCCCTAAAAATGATTTTTAAGAAACATGCAAAATTAGGGTTTTGTTGTTATTTTGTATTAAATATAATCATAATATGATTCTTTATTCTATTATTTATGTATTAACTCATATTAAGTCAGATCAAACAAAAAATAATCAGATTCTAAAGGTTTCGTAATCTTAAAATGGTTTTTATAAAATTATTTTCTGAGAAACCTAAAGTTGTAATGTTTGATATATTTTTTCCAACCAGTTTCAAAAATAAATCAATACCTCTATGAATACTAGTCCGACAAATCTAAATAAAATCATCATGATCATCTACACATCTTGATCTTGAATTTATAATTTTTTTTCACTCAGTTTGGATCTGCATTGTTGAAGTTATGCCTGTTTTAACAGAGCCCCAATTTCTGACCCTATTCACAGGATGATTTTGACCCATCTTTGACAAAAGTTATAAATACCTTTGAAAAAAGTTCCAAATATTTTATAAACATTTTTAGTGAATCTTAATATATGATAACACAGTAAAAAGGGTTTTGTCAAAAATATTCTATATAAATTTTAAAAAATACCTTAATTTGATTAAAATCTTGCAAATTACTGATTCTGGATCAAAATATTGTTAGATTAGGATTTTGTAAATGATTTTTAATTATTTTTATGTTTATTATTTTTTAAAATGATTTATTGGGTTGTATTCATGACATGTACAAGTAACCACGGTAAAAATACCAAGATTTTATAAGCGTTCTACTATTCTTGACTGATTTTATAAAATCAAGTCACCAGAGATCTGAATTTGTCCCAGAAACTTATACTTGTTTTTATTTAGCAACATGTTATAGACTTATGATTTTAATATATTTCTGATATGTATTGCATATTATTAGTAATTATATATCATATTGCATCAAATTTAATGAGTTATACATGTGATAAGATCTGAACTCGATGTTTATGCAAATTATATGCGTAATACATTACTCATTTCGCATTGTTTTGCAAATATTTTATTCTAATTGATTTCAAAGGCATAATTAATTGAGATATGATATGTTTATAGTTTGAATAGCATAAATTGGGTTTAAGTAATGTGTATTCATCTTGTTTAAGCATAATTATAATTGAACATAATTTGAAATATATGGGCCTTTCTAGTTTGGGCTTATAGGGGCTTGAATCAAGAAAAAAGACCTATGTGTTTTTAGTTATGGCTCAGTGGTAGTGAGTTCTTTAATATATATGCTATCATGAATATTTTAATTAGATGTGATAGAATTTGAGAACTGAAATGTCAAGATATTAATTGGAGTCATATCGATTTGATCGGTAAGGGTTTATGGAAGCTCTTATCGGGAAAGTCGAGTTTATGGCTTTGATTAGGTTTTGATGTTTTCTTTAAACCTTTTATAAATTCAGTTTTGAATTATATTAAATCTGATATAAATATTTGTAATAGAGATAATGGTGAGATTTATTGTTTCTATATACATTGTGATGGAAATTTGTAGATTTGTTCAACTATGGCAGTTTAATCATGTGGCTTTTCATGATAAACTGATTATGAGCGTGATTGTAAATGCAAAGCATGTGAAAAATGAATATGAGCATCTTAATGTTGTTTCATATTGGCCATGTATGCGGATACAAAATGATTATGTGATATTGTTGCATGTTTATTCTTGAATCTTTGAAATAATGTGATACTACATGAATGAATTGCTAAATAGCATGTTAACATGATTTCAAATTTTGAGAATGCATGTTATGCTTTGATATGCAGTAATGGTAAATACATGCAGGAATTATGAAATCCCACAAGGTTTAATTAAATAATTTTAGTTAGCTTAATTTTTACTATTTTATACATGATCCAGTGAAAAATATTTTTAAAACTCATTTTTATTGTTAGTTTTGAGAAACCGCATTGGAATAAAAAATATCATAAAATCATGCATTTCAAAGATTACCCTGCATTTTTAGTGTTTTTTTTATTAGTTTAGGATTTTTCTAATTGTAACTATAGTTAAGTTAGGTTTAATTAAATAATTTTAGTTAGTTTAAGAATTCTTATTTTAGATAAACATGTTTTTCTAAGCAGAGTTCTTTTTAGAAATTATTAAAAATTCTTTGGACTTATTTTGAAAAACTTGTTTTAACCTAATTACATTAGTATATATATATAGTATGTTTTAAGAAGTAGAACACATTTTTTCCAACATTGAAGTTCACGCCCACTTGCTCTCTCTCTCTCTCTCTTGCTCTTTCTATCTCTTTGCTGATTTCTTCCTCTACCTCTTCTTCTTTTTCTTCTTGCTTCGAACTCTTCTCATCATCTACAACCTCTTCTTCTTCATCGAAGAGTTGTGTGTTCAGCGGATCGTCCGGTTTGCTTCTTTTTCCCTGTCTCCGTAATTTAGGATCATCGCATCACATGCATCGTAGTTCATTTTTAGTGTTATCGCATGTAGCATGATTTAATCACATTTTCTTTTCAGCATATTGCATCTCAAATAATTTATTATTGTTCAACATTTGAAAAATAAAAATAATATATATATATATATATATATATATATATATATATATATATAAAGAGAGAGAGAGAGAGAGAGAGAGAGAAAGATTTTGTTTTGATATAGTTTAGCCATTTCTTGATCTATGCATAGAATAACCTTGATTTAGGCAAATCAATAGTTTTAACATAGGGTTTTCGTATCTTTTCTTGATTTTTGATAAGCCTTAGGTTAGATTTAGGTTAAGTTAGTTCAGATCATATTCTTTTGATTTCAGTATTTTTATTTAATTGTTTTCTTTATTAGCCGGCTAGAATTTTATAATCCTTTAAAATCATTTTTAAATTTTTGGTAGTTAATGTCATTATTTCTTGATTAATTTACTGTGAAAGGGTTAGTTTAGGTTTAGATTAAATCACATTTTTGCTATTTTTATTAGATTAAGTTAGCATAATTCTGAATTTTAATTAGTTGTATTTACCCAAATTTCCCTTTCAGTAATAGTCGGTCATTTCTTTAGAATCGTTCACATTAAAAAAAAATGTATTCACGTTTTGCTGTAGCTGCATATCAATTAGTATAGTTTAGTTTTACCTTCATTCACATCATTTAATTAGTTTAATTCGGAGTTGTTTATTGTGTGTTGCATATATAAAATATATATATATATATATAGATTTGTAATAATAGTAGCCGATTTCCATGCTTTCCCCATTATCGTTTTTTGTATAGCATAGAATATTTTTTTTGTGTTGTTGTTGCATAATTTGGTTAGTTTAGAACGAATTCAATTCATGTTATTTACTTTAGATTTGTTTTTCATGCATATTTAGTTAAAGTAATAGTTAGCCAATTTTTATTTTCTTATTACATTTGATTATTGAATAGCTTAGGTTAATTTTATTTTCCAGTGTTATTCATTAAGTTTGAAAATCCGTACAGCATTTAGTTCATGTTAAATTAGTTTAATTTATCATTAGTTAATTTATTGAATTAGCTAATCATTAGCTTGTTAGAAATTAGTTTCTTCAGTTGTTAATTAGTTAGTTTTGCTATTTTGTCATTTAGTGCTTTAAGTTGTTACAAGTTAGTTCATAGTTACATGTTATTAGTTTAGTTCATGTTAATAAATTCATGTTTTTGTGATTTTTCCTCATATTAACTTATGATTTTCTTGTAGTTTTTTTTCTCTGCTTTGTGTTTTGTGATTTTTGTTTTGCAGGAGAGCGATTGAACGTGCGGTGAGCCCTCTTTCAAGCCCTAAAAGTGCCCTCTAGGGTTCCTTCAGGCCCTCAGAAGTGCCCTCAGGGAACCCTCAGAGAGCCCTTGATCAAACCATGCAAAAGTGCTCAACCTAGAAGAAGATCAAGGGGACAAAAGACTAAAGCATTGAAGACCTTTTTCTTTTTAGCTTAGGATTTTATTTTATTTTATTTTATTCAACTTGGGGTTTGTAATAAGGCACTTTATTTTAATTATTTAAGCCCTCTGCAGGGCCAACACTCTATTATTTATTTAGTTAATTAATTAATTTTTCTTTTTGACAATAAAGCGTAGTTAGATTGTGTGCTCGAATACAAAGTATTTTATGTTCCTTGAATTCGACCCAGACTTCATCACTAGTGTGAACCGATTTTTATTATTTTATACACGGTTTGCACAAATCTTTTTATTGAAAATATATTTTTAAAAATCTTTATTGAAAAAGTTGCATTAGTATGCCTTGTTTCACCAAGGTATGTTGAACCGGTTGCTTGGCAGTGATATACCTTAGAGAGGGTAGAAGGTATGAAACTCTCTAGACCTTTTTATTTTGAACTGTGAGGGCAAATACCTCAATGGTCCTTCAACAAGAGAGGTTAGGGGGACCAGGACTGTCACTTTATCCTAGGTGGGCAGTTTTCGAGTACTTCTGCACAAGTGAGTGATCATGATCATTGTGTGGCACGAGCATCACTCCCCCGAGTAGAGTTCTCTTGGGGCAGTCATTTTCTCTCATGAGTTGGGCTTCATACTTGAGGGTACGACTCAAGGGGCTATTCAGGCATAATAAAATACTTAGCATAATAAACACTCGAGCAAGTCATCCTGTTTTGGGTTGGTCTACATCATACCCAGGTAGACCAGGTAATTAAGAGAAAACATTGAATACTTATATTATTTTACTATACTTGCTTTACTTTATTTTATATTACTGTAAATTATTCTTGTTTCCTGAAAGTTGATGAATGCATGCTCATTAATATATATTTTGTTATCATCTAGAGTTGAGGTTAGCATGCTTAAGAGAGTTATTTCATACTTGCTTATGAATTTTGAATTCATGAATAGCTTGTAGAAATTTTATATCTGCCTTGTTGATAGTTGATGCAAATTTTGAGATATTTATATTATGCAAACTTTATGTGTTGCATTTTATATTAGCTATGTGAATTTTACTGTGACTTTCCAAAGTCTCATTCTTTCAAAATAAAATATTTTTCTGGAGATATGTGATGGTTAGAGCGAGTGCAGGCGGCTGGAGGGGGTTATGCACACTGATGTTTTTTATGATCCCAAGGGCTTCTTGTTTCGTTTAAATTTTTATACTTTTTTATTATTTAAATGGCTATTTAATTGGACAATTGATTTATTGGTTCAATTCTGAATTGCAATTTCTTTTAAGGTATGTGATGGTAGTAGTTCTTGTAATGTAATGTGTCTAGGAGATTTAACCAAGAAACCAGTTTATGAAATTGATTTCCAAAATCAATATTTTTTGTTGTATTTACTCACATAACAATTATATAAGGATTTTTTCATTTGGATGCCTTAACTTTGAACCTTGTTCTACAGAGCTATTAAATGTTGGTGCATGCGCAGGCTGACTCCCTAGAGTTTGATTCGATTAAGTGGAGGCCAATAATAAAGAACTTGGTTTAATAATTTCTGTTATATAATAGTTCAATTAGATTCATTGATGGTGGTTACGTATTGGATCTGATACTTGGAGGCCAAGACATGCTCGCGCTTACACTCAAACAGACCGTGTAGTACTTGGTATGGTGGAGATGAGTCCGTTGATGAGACTGTTGCATTATTACATTTTAGAATATATATATATATATATATATATATATATATATATATATATATATATATATATATATTCAACATATTTAAAAAATCCTGGTATTTTTTGTTTGAAATCTATCAAGATGTTATAGTTGGTATCAGAGCTTGGGATAAAAAATCATCAGTTCACAACCATCCAACAATTCAACATCTCGTTATAAGTATGTTTCAATCATAACCCTGTGTTGCATTGAGAAAAATTTTGCCTTTGTGAATATTATGAGAATAATATGAATAAATAATGCTTGAGATTATTGACTTGCATAGTAGCTAAGTGGGGTTTAATATATATATATATATATATATATATATATATTTATATATAATGGCTCATTGTGGGAATGCTCCCAACGAGACTAACATCAATGATGATTGACAAACGCAGAGGGGTTTCATTATGAACACCCTACAGAATATCGGCCAGGCCATATAGGCCCTAGCAAAAAATTAGAACTATCTTATTCCAACCATACAGATCATCCATGAGAACCTAAACCTAGGACCTAGGACGTGCAAGTTCTTAAAATTGAAACCACCAATGTTTACAGGAAAAGTTGATCCCAAAGTTGTGAAGAACTGGCTCAAGGAGATCGAGCGAGCTTTTTGGGTTCTGCCTATTCCTGAGTATTGACTGACTTACTTTGGTACCTACCGCTTGAAGGGCGATGCCAAAAAGTGGTGGGACACTACTGGCACTGTGCGACTTGCAGGGATGACTGATATCCCATGGGAGACCTTCAGAGAAGTGTTTCTAGAGACTTACTTCCCTCAGCATGCTAGAATCAAGAAGCAACAGGAGATCCTGGAGCTGGAGTTGGGCAACATGAGTTTGGTAGATTATATTACCAAATTCAGGAATCTCGAGAGGTATTGCCCTACACTTTTCACAGACAATGAGGCAAGGGCAATGAAGTTTGTTAAAGGACTGGAGGATGGACTCAGGACTAGAGTCATGACCAGTATGCCAATGACATTGGCAAATGTGATCTAGGCTGCTATGACCTTGTCAGCTGAGTGGGAAAGAGTAAAGAAGGAGCCATCCAAGCAGCAGCAGTATGAGAGGACCGACAACCATCATAGATTGTTTCCTCCAAGAGGTAGAAGCAGTAGATAGGGAGAGGTCAGCAACAGCAGGTAGGGAGAGGTCAGCAGCAACTGCCTCAACAGAGACATATACTGAGGTATCATAAGTGCAATAGGTTGCACACTGGACTTATTTGCCCTAATGAGGCCATTGTATGCTATTATTATGGAATGAAAGGCCATTTTGCATGAGATTGCTTAAGGAAGCATGGTGGTGATAGGAGACAATAGCCTGGGAGAAATCAACCCGAGCAGCAATAGCAACAGTAGGTTCACCAGCATAATCGTGTGCTTGGATGTGTGTATGTGGCCTTGATAGATCAGATGCAGTCGAGTGATCTGGTCCAAGGTATAGTTATTATGGTTAGACACGTCGCTTTAGTCTTGTTCGATAGTGGGTCTACTCATTCTTTTGTTTCAGTAGATTGTGCTAGGTAGTTGGGATTTCCTGTAGAACTGCTTGTTTTTGTTGTTGATATTCGTACCCCAGTTGGAAACACTTCCTTGTGTGTTTTTCATATACAGGATGTTAGTGTACAGTTATAGGGGCAGGTCTTACCAGTCGACCTAGTCCTAATTGATATGAAGGAATATGATGTTATATTGGGTATGGATTGGCTCTTTGAGCATTATGCTAGTATCCTGTGTCGAGAAGGGAAGGTAGTGATTTCTGATTTCGAGACCAGATGTCCCAGAGGTTGTGTTTCAGATATCTAGACCTACCTTGTGTAGCAGTATCATCTCAACTATGAAGGCTCAGAGATGTTTGGATAAAGGACACATTGTCTTTTTGGTTAGTGTAGTTGGGGCAGAGCCTGTAGTTCCGTCGATAGAGGACCTTGACATAGTCAGGGAGTTTCTAGATGTTTTTTCGAAAGACCTACCAGGACTTCCGCTAGTCAGAAAGGTGGAGTTTGGTATCAACTTATTGTCCGGGACAACACCTATATTCAAAGCACCTTATTGTATGGCGCCAACAGAATTCGAAGAACTTAAGAAGCAGTTACATGAGTTAGTGGATCACGAATTTGTTAGGCTGAGTGTTTTGCCTTGGGGAGCACCAATCATATTCATCAAGAAGAAAGATGGATCGATGAAGTTGTGTATAGACTATTGTTTTCTCAACCAAGTGACCATCAAGAATAAAAAACCATTGCCTAGAATCGAAAACCTATTTGACCAATTGTGCAGAGCAAGGATCTTTTCGAAGATCAACCTTCGTTCAGGTTACCATCAACTACGTGTGAAGGAAGAGGACATCCAGAAGACCGCCTTTTGGATAAGATATGGACACTGCAAGTTCGTGGTGATGTCATTCGGGCTTACAAATGCCCCGACCACATTCATGGACTTGATGAATTGAGTCTTTTGCCCCGACCTTGATTATTTCGTTATTATCTTCATAGATGATATTTTAGTATTTTCGGAGAGCAAGGAACAACATCGGGATCACTTGCAGATCATACTCAGTACACTCAAGGAACAACAGTTATATGCTAAATTCTCTAAGTATGAGTTTTGGCTCAAGAAAGTTATGTTCTTGGGTCATGTGATCTCAAAGGATGGAGTTGTCGTAGACCCTGCTAAGGTAATTGAGTTTTTCTAACCGTTGTTTCGACCTAATGTACTCGTAAATTCATTTTTCACTAAAAAGTTTTAATGTTGTGGAAGGTGACTGCCATCCTAGATTGGGAGCAACCGAAGAATGTTCATGATATTTGAAGTTTCCTTAGATTGGCGGGCTATTATAGACGTTTCATCCAAGACTTCTCATGAATAGCTATGCTGATAACAAAGCTTCTGAGGAAGGGAACTAAGTTCGAGTGGGACGCCAAGTGTGAGGAGAGCTTTTAAACCCTGAAGAAGAAGCTCACGTCAGCCCCAGTCTTGGCTTTACCATCTGGCAGTGAAGGTTTTGTGGTTTATATCAACCCCTCCAGGCACTGGATTAGGATGTATCCTTATGCATCATGGGAAGGTTATTTCTTACGCATCTCGTCAACTTAAGATTCATGAGAAGAATGATCTTGTTCATGATTTAGAGTTGGCGACAACTATCTTCACGCTAAAGATATGTCACCACTATTTATACAGAAAGAAGGTCAAGATATTTTCAGATCATAAGAGTCTGAAATATTTATTCTCGCAGAAGAAGCTCAACATGAGGTAGCGAGGATGGTTGGAGTTCATCAAGGACTATGACTTCGACATCTCTTATCATCCAGAAAAGACCAACATGGTGGCAAATGCGCTTAGTAGGAAGTCGGGAGGCAGTTCAGCCAGTTTATTGGTAGCATGATGGAAATTATTGGACTTCATACTTGGAAGCCCTTTGAAGTGGATGCGGGAATGATACAATTATCCAGTGTGATCGTTTAGTCTGATCTTATCGCTCGAATCATCGAAGCCCAGAAGGAAGATTCTCAGTATGAGAGATTACAAGCTCTTGCTCGATTGGAGCATTCATTCTTTAAGCAAAAAGAATATGGGAGTATATGGATGGGTGAGTGTATTTAGGTTCCCAACGATTACAAATGGAAGGAAGAGTTGCTAGAGGAGGCTCATAGAGCTAAGTACACCATACATCCAAAAAGATTTGACTGTTGAAGAGAGTCCCATAGCGATTGTTGACCGGAAAGAGCAAGTATTGAGGACCAAGGCTATACCCCTAGTAAAAGTACATTGGCAGCACCATGGCATTGAAGAGTGCACTTGGGAGCCTGAAGCTAGTATGCGGGAGAAATACCCTCATTTGTTTTGAGTCTTTCATGTATCAAATTTTGGGGATGAAATTTTTTTTAAAGGGGGTCGGATGTAAAAGCCCAAGATTTTCTTGACAATTAAAATGAATATATGATGTAATTGACGTTATTATAATTATTATTGTTCATTCTTAATTTTCTTGAAAATCTTAAATTTGTGATATTCTTGATTTTCTTGCTTTTTTTTCTTGATTATCTTGATTTTGATTAATTATGAATCCTTGTCTTAAGATATGAATGATATTTCAAGAATAATTAAAAAATATAAATTATGAAGATTTTATGAGTTGGTGTCGTTTGGATCTTGAATTTTGGTTCTGGATCCAAAATCGCTATTTGGATCCAAGTTGGATATTGGGTTTAGTTTGGTTTGGATCTAATTCAAATTGATATTTGGATCTAATGGATGTATTTTAGACCCTTATGGGGACATCCAATATGGATCCCCATTTGGATCCATGAACCCATATGGATTTCATTAACCTCTAGTTTTAAATTTATAAAAAAATTAATTAAGCAAAATAAAGAAGGGATAATTAAGGCTTTTAAATTAAATATTTCTAAAGTTTTAAATAGAGGAGACATTTCACACATATAGAAAAGTCCACATGTGTTTCATATATGGAATTAAAGGTTGAAAAGTCAAACTTTATTATCTCACAAAGGAATAAAATATAAAATAAAGAGGAAAATCAAAATAATCACTAATTAGGAGTCTATAAGTTGTTGTTTTTAGAATAGTCTCTCTCTCCTAATAATCACTATTTAGGAAAAAAATCACTATTTAGGAAAATCAAATATTTTTGAGAAACATGCAAAATTAGGAGTTTGTTGTTATTTCGTATTAGATCTAATCATAATATGATTTTTTATGATGTTATTCATTTATTAACCCATATTAAGTCAGATCAAATAAAAAGTAATCAGATTCTAAAGGTTTTATAATCTTAAAAGGATTTTTACAGAATCATTTTTTAAGAAACCTAAAGCTATGATGTTTGATATATTTTTTCCGACTAGTTTTGGAAATAAATTGATACCTCTATGAATACCAGTCTAGAAAATCTAAATAAAATCATCACAATAAACTACACATCTTGATCTTAAAATTATAATTTTGTTTCACTCATTTTGGATTTGTATTGTTGAAGTTATGCCTATTTTAAGAAAGCCCCAATTTTTTGCCATGTTTACAAGATGATTTTGACCTATCTTTGATAAAAGTAGGAAACACCTTTAAAAAAAACTCCAAATATTTTATAAACATTTTAAGTGAATCTTAATATATGATAATAGACTGTGTAAAAAGGGTTTTGTTAAAAACATTCTGCATAAATTTTTAGAATTACCTTAATCTGATTAAAATATTGCAGATTACTAATTCTGGATCGAAATGTTGTCAGAATAAGGTTTGGTAAATGATTTTCAATTATTTTTATATTTATTATTTTAACAAATGGTTTATTGGGTTGTATTCATGATGTGTACAGGTAACCACAGTAAAAATACCAAGATTTTATAAGTGTTCTACTATTCTTGACAGATTTTATCAATTTGGGTCACTAGAGATTCAAATTTATCTGAGAAACTTATACTTGTTTTTATTTAGTAACATGTTAGAGACTTATGATTTTAATATATTTCTAACATGTATTACATATTATTAGTCATTATATGTCATATTGTATCAAGATTAATAAGTAAGATATGTGAGAAGATCTGAACTCGATGTTTATGTGAATTGAATGTGTAATACATGACTCCTTTTGTATTGTTTTGTAAATATATTATTTTGATTGATTCCAAAGGCATAATCAACTGAGATATGAATTGCTTATACTTTGAATAGCATGAACTGAGTTTAAGTAATGTGTATTCATCTTATTTAAGCATAATTACAATTAAATATAATTATAAATATGTGGGCCTTTTCAATTTAGGCTTATAGGGGCTTGAATTAGGAAAAAAGACCTGTGTTTTTAGTTATGGGTCAATTGTGGTTAATTATTTATTGTGTATGCTACCATGGATATTTTAATTAGATCCAATATGATTTGAGTACTGAAAGGTGAAGATATTAATTGAAGTCATATTGGTTTGATTGGGAAGTGTTTATGGAAGCTCTTATCAGGAAAGTCGAGTTTATGGCTTTGATTAGGTTTGGATATTTTCTTTAAACATTTTCTAAGTTCAGTTTTGAATCATATTAAATCTGATATAAATATTTATAATATAGATAATGGTGAGATTTATTGTTTCTATACATATTGCGATAAAAAATTATGGATTTGTTCAAGTATGGCAGTTTGATCATGTGGTTTTTCATGATAAATTGATTATAAGTATGATTGTAAATGCAAAGCAAGTGAAAAATGAATACAAGCATGTTAATGTTGTTTCATATTGGCCATGTATACGGATGCAAAATGATGTATATGTGATATTGCTGCATGTTTATTCTGGAATCTTTAAAATAATGTGATATTGTATGAATGATCTGCTAATTAGCATGTTAACATGATTCCTGATTTTGAGAATGCATGTTATGCTTTGATATGCAGTATTGGTAAATACATGCAGGAATTGTGAAATCTCACATTGTTGATAGGCACTTGGTGTGCTTGATGAAATTGAAATGATTAATGTTTCCATAAGAGGGAAAAATGAGATGGAAATGCACTAGCCTAAATGGTAGTTGCATTTGTTACCTATGGCTTAATTTAAAGATACTTTGTGATAGCTCTTCTGGGTATGCCTTGTTTCGCTGAGGTATGTTGAACCAGTTGCTTGGCATTGATCTACCTTAGAGAGGGTAGAAGGTATGGAACTCTTTAGACCTTATTGTTTTGAGCTGCGAGGGGCTCCTCGACGGTCCTTCAGCAAGAGTGGTTAGGGGGACCAGGACTGACACTTTGTCTTAGCTGGGCAGTTCCTGAGTACTTCTGCATAAGTGAGTGATCATGATCATTGTGTGGCACGAGCGTCACTCCTCCGAGTAGAGTTCTCTCAAAGCAATTGTTTCCTCTCATGGTTTGGGCTCTGTCTTTGAGGGGTACAATTCAAGGGGATATTCAGGCATAATAAAATACATAGCTGTAAACACCCCAAATTTTCACTCACCTCTCCACCAAGCATCAACATCCAGCCTCTGAAATCGCTGGAGGGCAAAATGGTCATTTTCTGAGCCCGGACCTTGCAAAAGTCCAAATTTCATCTGAAACTCTCAAAATTTCTTATTCCTGACAAGAGACCGACAGCTCCAAGTCTTGGTTCAAGATTGCACTTCATAAGACATGACATTGCATATCATTGCATGAGCATTTCAAATCACTGCACTGCACAGCATGTCATTTTGAGGTCCAGAACTCTTGATTTCAAAATTTTCAATCCAGATTATAAATTCAACTCTTTTCAAAATTGATTTCAAAACCCTGGGTCTTCAAAATTATCAGTTCTTCCCATTTTACCCCCAGGACTCTGAATTTCAAAATATTTTCTCAGGAAAACGATCTGGATAGTTTTCAATATGGATTTCAGCCACTTCACCTCAGATTTTGCCCTTTTGACAATTTCAAATATCTTCCTTTTACAAAATTGCCCTACAGGGGCCAACTCTTTTCAAAATTCTTGTTTTACCAATTAGTCCAGATTTTATGAAAATTCCAAAAAGAAGTTGTTTTATCCTTATTTCAGTAAAGAAGCAATGTGGGACCCACACTGAGGTGGTGTCACACAAGCTTTTCTTTTGAAAATTTGACATGACAACCATGGTTGTCAAATCCCATCACAATATATGATGAAATTGAGAATTGATTGACCCGAAGGTCGAAAATTGGAAATTGGTTGACCGAAAGGTCGAAATTGTGACCCGAAGGTCGAAATTGAGAAATTATTGACCTGATTTGAAGATTTAAATTGGAATTTGGAGGGCAAAATATCAAATTTGAGCAATTGACAAACCCTGAGGATCAAAATGACTTGGATCAACAAAGGAGAATGATGAGTTTGAGTCAGAGCTCGAATAAAATACAGAGATCACGAGTCGGAACCCGGATAAACAAAAGAAAATGAAGAGCTCGAATGAATAGAGAGATCTCGAGTCGGAACCCGGATCAATAAATGAAAATGAAGAGCTCGCCTCTGAGCTCGAATGAATAAAGAGATCTCGAGTCGGAACCCGAATCAACAAAAGAATGAAGAGCTCGAGTCAGGGCTCGAGTAAGGTAAAGAGATCACGAGTCGGAACCCGGATCAACAAAATAAAAAAATGAAGAGCTCGAATCAGAGCTCGAATGAATAGAGAGATCTCGAGTCGGAACCCGGATCAACAAAAGAAAATGAAGAGCTCGCATCTGAGCTCAAATAAGATCACGATTCGGAACTCGGATCAATAAATGAAAATGAGGAGCTCGAATCTGAGCTCGAATACATAGAGAGATCTCGAGTCGGAACTCAGATCAACAAAAGAAAATGATTTGAATAAAAAACCCGAGTCGGAACTCAGTTTTCTGAAAAATTGGGATTTTGAAAATGTGCCAATTTGAGTACTGGATTTTGAAATAATACCAGTCCGAGCGCTGGGTTTTGGTTCAGTATTGGTGACGACCTTTCAATTGTGAATCATTTAGGAATCGTGATGGGACTGTTTGTTGAAATCCCAATACTGACCAGATTGTTGTTAATGCAGTTGAATGCAAATGAATATGAATTGATGCATATGAATGCACACGTGCATGAAATGAGGAATTTGTTTATCCTGCCTGCATACAGAACAAAATTTTAAAATGCCTCAGTGTAACTGGGAAAGAAAGTTGGATCATTATCTGAAGGAAACAGGAAGGATTACAAGAGAAGAATAAATGTTTCAAGTATAAAACTTTTTCAAGTGTCGCGCGTTAATAGGATCTGGCAATTGTACCCCATTGGCATTGATGAGCCGATATGAGTTGCGGGGTAATGCTTCTTTGACAACATAGGGACCTTCCCAATTTGGCGACCATTTGCCGCCGGGACGATGCTTGAGATAAGCTGTGGATCGAAGTACTAAATCATTGACTTTGAATCTTCTTTCGATGATAGATTTCGCATATTGCCTGGCTACTCTCTGGCGATAGGATTGAGCATGCTCTGCTGCTTTTAGCCTTTTCTCGTCGAGTAAGTCTAGCTGCACTAGTCGCTGCTGCTGGTATTGATCAAGAGGTAATTGCAGAAGTGAAGCAAATTTCAAAGCGGGCTTCTGAACATGTAGCGGCAATACTACTTCTGTTCCATAGACCAGTTCTGATGGGGTAGCATTCGTTGGTGTACGAATGGTAGTCTGATAGGCATATAGTGCATCGTGGATCTTATCATGCCAGTCACGACTTATTTCCACAGTTCGCTCCAAGATACGAATTATAATCTTGTTGGTGGCCTCTGCCTGACCATTCCCTTGAGGATAATATGGAGCGGAAAAATGGTGATAGATTTTGAATTTTGAGCAGAATGTCTTCATCTTTTCGTTCTTGAAATGACTGCCATTGTCTGACACGATGTCATGTGGGATGCCGAAACGGCAAAGAATGTTCTTGTGAATAAAAGAGACCACGTGTCGGCCTTCTACTGTGCGGAGACTGATGGCTTCTACCCACTTGGTGAAGTATTCTGTTGCGGCAAGGAAGTATTTGTGGTCATTTGAAGCTGAAGGAGTGATGGGACCTACGACATCGAAGGCCCACATGGAGAACGGCCACGGAGAAACAACAGATTGTAAATATGTTGCCGGAGCATGGATGGAAGGTGCGTGTATCTGGCATTGCACACACTTCTTCACATAATGATAACAGTCTTGTTGCATAGTCTTCCAGTAGTAACCTGCTCTGATGATCTGCTTGACAAGGGTTTGGTAGCCGACGTGACTACCACAGATACCTTCGTGTGCTTCTCGCACGACTTCTTTGGCTTCGTCTTCATCTAAACATCTGGAATATTCTGAACTGAATCCACGACGATAGAGGACATTGGCCAAAATGAAGTATCGAGTAGACATACGCTGGATTGCTCGTTGCTCTTTCTTTGAGAGTTCTGGAGGAAATTCGCCAGTTTCTATGAAAGTTTTGATGTTGTAATACCAAGGCTTCTTCTTTTGCTCAGCCTGGTTTACTTGCTCCGCTGGAAGGAAGGCAGGTTGGTCAAGTCTGCCAATTTCAAAAGAGCGACAATGTTCTCCATTCTTGAATGCCATAATGGAGCCTAAACTGGCTAGGCTATCGGCCACTTGATTAAAATCTCTCTTGATGTGGAATAACTGAAATTCTTCGAACTTGCTGTCAAGAGTTGAAACAATTTTCTGATAGGGAAATAGCTTCTGATCCTTGACCTGCCATTCGGCTCGGACTTGATTGACAACCAGTAATGAGTCACCATAGGCATGTACTCTCTTGACATTGAAGTCTAATAGAATCCTTAGACCTTGAATCAGGGCTTCATATTCAGCCATATTGTGGGTACATTGAAAATCTAACTTGAGAGAAAACAGAATCATCTCTTTTTCTGGAGTGATTAATAGGATTCTGATGCCTATTCCCGCCATATTCTTAGAACCATCGAAAAATAAATTCCAGACTGGAAATTGCTGGATATTGCAAATTTGCTCATCAGGGAAGTCATCTTCGGCTTTCACTTCTTCGGCCAAAGGAAAATCTGCCAATTGATCTGCAATTGCTTGGCCTTTGATTGATTGCTGCGAGACATATTCTAAGTCATACTGCATCAGTAAGACTTGCCATTTTGCGACTCGTCCGCTGAGGAAAGGCTGCTCTAAGATGTATTTGAGGGGATTGAGTTTAGACAGAATTTTGACTTCTGATGCCAACAGGTAGTGTCTTAGCTTCTGACACATCCATACCAGAGCTATGCAGGTCTTTTCTATATGAGAGTATCTTTTTTCATAGTCTATGAAAGTCTTACTCACATAATAGATGGCGTGCTCTATCAGGCTGCCTTCTTTGTATTGCGCCAAGAATCCACCGCATGCGACTTGATTAACTGAGATGTATAATAAAAGAGGTTTTCCCAATTCTGGCGGCTTCAGAATGGGAGAATTAAGAAGATACTTCTTGATTCGATCGAACGATTGCTGGCATTCTGGCCCCCATTCGAACTTCACTCCTTTTCTAAGTAAGTGGTTGAAGGGCTCACATCTCATCGCCAAATTGGAAATGAATCGCCGAATTGACTGCATACGTCCTTGAAGGCTATGTAGTTCTTTGAGATTCTTCGGGGGTGGCATATCAATGATAGCCTTTGCTTTGACTGGGTCAACTTCAATTCCCTTTTTGCTGACCAGAAAACCCAACAGTTTGCCTGATTTGACTCCAAAGACACATTTTTGCGGGTTAAGCCTTAACTTGTAAAGAATGAGTCTCTTAAAGACTTGATCAAGTGCTTCGAGGTGATCTTCTTCCTCTTTAGATTTCACGAGAATATCATCAACATACGCATCCATGATTTTGCGCATCTGATCGTGAAAGATGATAGCCATTGCCCGTTGATACGTTGCTCCAGCATTCTTGAGCCCAAAAGGCATAACTGTATAGCAGAAAGTGCCCCAAGGCGTAGTAAAGGAAGTTTTTGATTGGTCGCGGGCGGCCAACTTAATCTGATTGTAGCCGGAATATCCGTCCATGAAAGAGAACATGGCATGTCCTGTCGTGCTATCAACTAGAAGATCGATGCTTGGAAGTGAATAGTCATCCTTCGGAGTTGCCTTATTGAGGTCTCTGAAGTCTATGCAAATCCTCACTTTGCCATTTTTCTTTGGGACAACAACGATATTGGCCAACCAATCCGGGTAGTCAATAGCTCGGATAAATCCTGCTTTGAGCAAATCTTCAAGTCCTTCTTTGACTTGTTGTTCTATTCTGGGATCCATTTTTCTCAGCTTCTGCTTGACTGGCTTAGCATCCGGCTTTAAGACAAGATGGTGTTCGACTAATTTGGGGTCTAAGCCTGGCATGTCTTCATATGTCCATGCGAACACTTCTTCATGCCGCTTGAGAAAATCTGTAAGCCTTTTCTTTTCTTCCAGACTCAGACTGGTTCCGATCTGGAGAATTTTGGGATCTTCCTCTGAACCGATATTGACACCTTCAGTTGGATCTTGTACTAGAGGAGATGGTTCATCTTGCTTCTGAACAGCGGCGAACTCTGGTAATTCCTGAAGAGACTGATCGTATTCTGCGTAATCATCTGACTGCTTTGCACTCTTATCATTTTCGGTGCTTGCTTTGATTTTGTGAATTGCTGTCGACTTCTGAAAGGCCTTGGGATTGAGAACGAGCTTCTTGATTGTCCGAGAAGTCATTCTGAAATTTTGGAGAAGAAATCTGGTTTAGACAAATCGGCCTATAGTAAGACAAGCAATCATTTGAAGATAACCATGCATAAAATGACATTGAATTATAAAATGATGAGACAGACAAGAAGGGAGTAGATGGCATCCGGATAGACAAAGAAACTTGGAATTTTATTGATTTATCAATGACATCGATAAAATGAGACATTTATTTGGAAAAGAATAGAAAGACAATAACAAATGGCCTTCATTGTGCCCCTTTGACAAAAACAGTCTTCTTTGACGAGCTTCCTCCGGAGAACCCTAGTCCTGCTCTGTGGGGACCATGTTTTTGGATCACTGGCTCGATGCGGCCGTCCTCGTTCTTGCCGAGTCCCTTGAAGGGTTGATAGCCATGCTTCAGGAGTAACTCAAATCCCTTTCTTGACTTCATGAATTGTGGAAACAATGGGTGATCCTTAATGGTGTTGTAGTCGATTCGGCCTCCAACTTTGAAGAATTGAGGACCTTTCCATCGGGTCGTGGCTACTGTGTGCGGAGATAGTTCTGAGGATGCCTGGAGTATTTCTCGATTTTCTCCGTGATTGATCTCTTCACTTTCCCTGATGCTGAGAATATCTGCATTGAATGATGGCTGGGGAATCATGGGCTGCGGGAGCCTTTCTTCGGGGTCTTCTCCCAGTACCGTGGTTATCATTCTACCATTTGACCATTTTACACATTGATGGAGGGTGGAAGGCACTGCATTAGCATTATGAATCCACGTCCTTCCGAGCAGAAAGTTGTAGGTTGGTGGTACATTAACCACGTGGAAAAGCACTGAATGCACTGAATAGTTGATGAACACCTCCAGGAATATCTTCCCTTTTGTCGTTTGACCATGGTTGTCAAATCCATATATTGTGATGGGATCTGGGATGTCGTGTTGTGTGCCATTAAGGCATTGTTCCATTTAGGCGACAATGTGTTGTAAAACAATATAAAAAACAAGGCCGAAAACTCGACTGGAGACGAAGGCAAAGTTTGGGTTGATAATGAGAGCTACTGTTACAGCAGATGGCGCAGGAGTTTAATGAATAGGGAACGTCTCCACTTTAAATAGTTAACATCAAACTTTCTGGATGGAGGATTTTTTTGTTCGTTTCTCGAACCGGAGTTTCAGAACTCTTGAATGGAGGATATTTTTGTCATTTCCTCGAACTTTCTGGATGGAGGACTTTTTTGTCCTTTTCTCGAACGGTCATTTCACAACTTTTGAATGGAGGATATTTTTGTCATTTCCTCGAACCGTCATTTCAGGGCAAGAAAAGCAAGTAAGGGTGATTAAGTCTTTGCAACAGCACCAGAGTCCGATGCAAAGGTATGTCAACATACACGGGCATACGAGCCCCATGTGCATGAATATGTGGCGCTCATTCGACCCCCCGAACACAGATGTGGGATTCAGTGAATCATCGGGGGCGAACATACACCACCCCTTCTTCTTTCCATTGTGCGCCCAACAAGAGCGGGTTCGGATCGTGTCCCGACCCAAGTGGGTCAGTTCCCACCAAACCACACAACACGAAGACTTAATTAGTGATTATTTATTTTCTTTTTTTTTTAAATTAAAAGGTTAAAATATCTATATTTCAATGAATATTTAAATTTAAGTAAAGTAGTCCTTATTATGAAATTGGGTTGACCCATTGGGTCTGAACCGGGTCCATTCTAAAACCCATAATATTTTCAAAAAATCCAATTTTCTTATCTTATTAACACCAAAATCACTATACTAATTCTAAATAGTTCATTGTTTTGATACTTTATAAAATACTAATTTATTTGATTAAAATATTTTATGACAAAAATACTTTTCATTAGAATTTCTTCTGAAACCACCAAAATACTTCTAGTTAGGCTTAAAACACTTTGAAAATGCCTTCATACGTCACAACTCACTAAATTAATTAGTTTTAATTATAAATTAAATATTTAAAAAAAATAAATTGTTTGAAATACTTCTAAAAATGCCAAATTTACCTTTATTGGCTAGAAATGAGCAAATGAACACGAAATTCATCCCAAAATGAGATTTAAGCCAGAAACAAATTTCTAACTTGAGGATAAAGATGTTTATTTATTTATTTATAAGTCTCAAAATTTATAAGTTTTACACTAGTATTGGTCTTCCCTCCAATACATGGTAGTTTCTCCTTCGTTCTCATCGCACTGCTAGGATCAAAGTGTAATACTAAGCATTTTCTAAAATCCAAAAAATTTAATTAATAAAAAAAATCTTGAATTAATAAAAATTTTATGTGAATGTTTTTATCATGAAAGAGCATTTTTGTCATAAACAGCCAGCATAAAAACTTAGTCACACCCTATGAATATGAACCAATATGAGAATTTCGTTGGGGCGTTCTCTATAGGCCTGAAGGCAATGATAAATGGGCAAGAGTTGCTAGGTCATCGCCCAGAAGTGACACGTCACACCGATGCTCGACTGTGGTGTCAAATAGGCAAGGGTTGCCTCACTTTGTTGGATGGGTGGGGGTAAAAAAGATAGTTCAAGACCATAAAATTAGGTTAGCCACTTAGAACATAGGGTCTTTAACTGGTAAGTTGGTAGAGTTAGTAGATGTTATGTGTAGGAGAAAGACTGATATTTTATGTCTACAAGACACCAATTGGGTAGGTGAAAAAGCAAAAGTGATAGAACCTTGGGGATATAAGATTTAGTATACATGAATAAATAGGAATAGGAATAGAGTAGGGATTGTTATTAGTCGTGAGTTTATAGATAATGTAGTTGAGGTCCGTAGGAAGGGTGATCGGATTTTACTTATTAAATTAGTATTAGGTACGGATACTATTAATATTATTAGTGTTTATGCACCTAGGTTTAGATGATTCCATTAAGCGTCAATTTTGGGAAGATTTAGATGGAGTAGTACAAGGAATATCTTATAGAGAAAAGCTTTTCATCGGCGGTGACCTTAATGGACATGTAGGCATTAGTAGGGATGGATTTGATAGTATCCATGGAGGCTATGGTATAGGAGAAAAAAATGAAAGTGGAGAAAGGATTTAAAAATTTTGTTTGGAATATGATATGATCTTAGCAAACACTTGGTTTAGGAAGAGGGAGTCTCACCTAGTAACATTTAAAAGTGGGGTTAATACGAGTCAGATAGATTTTTTCCTGCTTAGAAAGAGAGATAGGGGTTGTTGCATCGATTGTAAGGTTATACCGGAAGAAAGTGTAGCTACACAACATAGAGTCTTAATTTTAGATCTTAGAATTAGAAAATGTCGCAAAAAGGATAGACATAGGATAGATCTTAGAATTAAGTGGTGGACACTGAAAGGAGCTAAACAAGGATTTTTTATAGAGCAGGTAGTTAAGGAAGTTGATTGGTGTCTCGAGGAGGATTCAGAATCAATGTGTAATAAGATAGCGAGTGGCATGAGAAAGGTGGCTAAGGAGGTATTGGGCGAGTCTAAAGGCGGTGCACTGCTAGGTAAGGATACATCATGGTGGAACGAGGATGTCAAATTAGCTATTAAGGTTAAAAGAGAGTGTTATTGAAATCTAAGTAAAAGTCGTGATAATGAGAATTTGGAGAAGTATATGATAGCAAAGAAGAAAGTTAAAAAAGTAGTTCGAAACGCGAGGGATAAGATATATAAGGAGGTTTATGACAAGTTGGATACCAAAGAGGGCGAGAAGGATATTTAAAGGCTTGCAAAGATGAAAGATAGGAAATCGAGGGATCTGGTTATGGTTAGATGTATCAAAGATGAAACGCAAAGGGTTTTATTCAAAGATGAAAAGATTAAGGAGAGATGAAAAGATTATTTTGATAAGCTATTTAATGGAAGTCATGCTCAGAATCTTGGAGACTTCTTCATTCCTTTTCATGAGATGAATCTTGACTTCATAAGCACGATTCAAAAGAAAGAAATTACAGAGGCTTTGAAGAAAATAAAATCAAGAAGGGCAGTTGACCCAGATGGTATACCTATCAAGGCTTGGAAATGCTTGGGTGAGAAAGGTTTAGAATAGTTGACAAATCTTTTTAACAAGATTTGGTGAACAAATAAGAGGCCTAATGAGTGGAGGAAGAGTACTTTGGTGCCTCTATATAAGAATAAGGGTGATATACAAGATTGCACAAACTATTGTGGTATAAAACTCATGAGTCATACTATGAAACTTTGGGAGAGGGTGATTGAGGATAGGTTGAGAAAGATTGTCATGATATCAGAGAATCAATTTGGTTTTATGCCTGGAAGATCAACTATGGAAGCTATACATCTTCTTAGATAACTTATTGAGAGATATAGAGAGAGGAACAAAGATTTGCATACGGTTTTTATTGATTTGGAGAAGGCATACGATAGAGTACCTAGAAATGTTCTCTGGTGGACAATGATAAAGAAAGGTGTTTCTCTCAAGTACATTAGTATAATTAAAGATATGTACGAAGGAGTAGTAACCAATGTCCGCACTTGTGGCGGAGTGACAACCAATTTTTCTATAACGGTTGGGTTACATCAGGGATCTGAATTAATCCCTTTCCTATTTGCTATAGTGATGGATGAGCTTACAAGATCAATTCAAGAAAATGTGTCGTGGTGTATGTTGTTTGCTGATGATATTGTTTTGATTGATGAGTCTAGAGTTGGGGTTAATGCTAAGTTAGAATTATGGAGACAGACATTGGAAGCAAGAGGTTTTAAGTTGAGTAAGAGTAAGGCTGAATATATCGAATGTCGGTTTAGTAAGCAACGAAGTAGTGATGGGAGTGTAGTGAAGCTTGGTGAGCAAGAAATACTAGTGGATGATTGTTTCAAATATTTGAGATCTATCATTCAAAAGTATGGAGAAATTGATGGAGATGTAAATCATAGGATAAAGGTTAGGTGGATGAAATGGAAAAGTGCAACTGGAGTGTTGTGCGATCATAGAATGTCATTGCGGTTGAAGGAAAAGTTTTATAGGACAACAATTAGGCCCGCTTTACTATATGGTACAGAATGTTGGGCTGCCAAGAGACATCATATTCAAAAAATGAGTGTAGTTGAGATGCGTATGCTTAGATAGATGTGTGAAAATACAATAAAAGATAAGATTCGGAATGAGGAGATACGTAAGAAGGTAGGTGTTGCATCCATTGAAAATAAGATGAGAGAGAATCGTTTATGGTGGTTTGGACATATTCGGTGAAGGCCTAATGATGCTCCAGTTAGAAGGATGGAGAAATGGGAAAATATATTAGTTAAAAGTGGTCAGGGTAGGCCTAAGAAAACTTGGATGGAGATGATAGGAAAGGATATGAATGCTTTGAACCCCACCGAGGACATGACATTGGATAGAAATGATTGGAGGAGAAGGATTCATGTGGAAGACCCAGAATGATTTTCTTTTTTGGTTCATATCGCCGTCCCCAATTGTTTTGGGATGAAGGCGTTGTTGTTGTTGTCGTTGTTGTTGTTTTTATCATGAAAGATTTGAAAGTGTAGATTCATTATAATTAATTATTATTTATTTAAAAAATGGTTAATATTATACGTTGGATTCTAGGAGTGGGCCCTGTGTTGCATCATGTGTAAAATCCAAGATTTTTCTTTGGCAATTAAAATCAATAAATAATGAACTTTATCTGCATCTATGATGAGTGAAATTTCTTGGTTTTCTTGAAATTCTTGAATTTCTTGATTTTCTTGATTTCAAAATATTATGAAATTAAGTTTTAAGTTATGAAAAATATTGCAAGAATAATTGTAAAATTTAAAATATATGGACTAAATAAGAAAGTAAATAATTTGTATATGTTTAGATTATGGATATTAGATTTGGATCTAAATCCTGACATTTGGGTCCAATATAGATTTGGACCTTAAATTAGGTAGTAGATTTAACTAATAGTATTTGGATCCAACCGAATTAGGTTTGATATAACCCAGGATATTTAGATCTAATTAGGGATGGATTGGATTTGATATAACTCAGGATATTTAGATTCAATCTCATTAGATTGAACCCATAGGGTGGGCGCTCTAAACAGCATCATTATTGTTTTAATAGAAATTTTGGCTGACCGGTAGCTTACCTATTAGATCGGAGTTGACCTTGATGTTCATCATTTTGAAAGCATTGAAATCGACTATCTACGCGTCGAAATTGGTGTTGATTTGAGCATTTTTATCATCGACCAAAATTCATGCGTAATTGTACGTCGAAAAATCAACATTTTTTAGCGTCAACTAAATTTTCTTATCAATTTGTATGCATACAATTAAATCTAAGACCACCATGACGATCTACATTTTGAAGGCTATCAAATCGACTATTTAAACATTGAATTTTATTGAATCTTTGTGTTTGTAGGCCTCCCGAAAGGTTACCATGTCACTGGAGCCCAAGTGAGGGTAAGAAGTCCTCACTTTTCTTCTCTAATTTAATTGATTTTGAAATCTTATGAATTAGGACCCATAATTTATTTTTTTATTTTATTAATAAAAAAGAATAATAGATATTAACATCTTATATTAGAGATGAGACTCTTACCTAAGCCCATCTATAAATAGAGGCTCTCGTAAGAAAGATTAATAAGGTTAGTTCTCCCTCTCACACTTATTTTCATTAGAATTCGCTATCTTTTTCTTCTTTAAAGCTTTTTCAGAATCCAATGAAGTTGCTCCAAGGTACTATGATGGGAGACAAAGGTGTTGGTGATTCCGAAAACATGTTTTAGGTAGGATTCATCTTACACATAGCATAGATCATATGCAAACGCATAAATCGTGCATCTTGCCGATTCTACGGGTTGATCGATGGTAGATAAGATCTGGAATAGGTTTGAAAAAGGTTTTAAAAGTATTTTTAATTCAATATCATACTTTGAAACAGATTTACAAAATCATTTTTGGTAAATCTATGTTTGGATTGCTAAATCAAGTGACCCGAAACACATAGTTTTGTGTTCCTACATAATTTTAGATAGTTAAATCTTTGTTTTCAGCATGAATGAATGTATATTTTTTTCTTGGATGTATTTATAGTATAAATCAAATTACTGCAAATTTATTTTATGTGTTTTCTGGTGTTTTCGCATGGTAGCATCTTAAACTAGTTATTCGGTGCAAAAATCATGATTTATTTTGATAGTTTAGATTTCAAAGCATGTATCATGATCATATGTTGTCTCTTTATGACTGTAAATGATGTTTAGATACTATTCATGTGTTGATGCATGATTAAAAATAAACATTTCACGTTTGTGCTTGAGTTTTCTTGTTTTTATCATGATTTATATTGTATTTTCCATGTTGTCTTGATTTTTCTCGACTGACTCATTGCAGTAAAATAAATATAACTCAAAAATCATATCAGCAATGGTCAAACCCTTTTATGGAAACCTTTCAGATGTCTAAAAGGTCTCTAAAAAAAAATTAGACCTTATTGGTGTTACTAAAGTGAGAGTTATGGTTGTTGCAATCCAAGATAGAAATTTTGTCCTATGTGCAGAGTGATTCTTGATCGTCGGTTTTGCAAAAAATCTAATAAATCAATTGTTTCAAATTTATGGCTGATTTTTAGATATGTTATGCAATCATATGAATAGATCTGAAAAAAATAAACGAAAATTAATGTTTCATTTTCTATAAATATTGAAGACACACAAATCGTATAAAATTCAAGATTATGCAAAAAATCTGGATCTAGAACTGTCTCAGATAGAGTTCGGTCCAGAAACTCTAAAAAATTATATGATAGATTTTTTTGACAAACTCAGATGATTCTGAAAGCTAACAAGCATACCTTTCTGAAAGTTAACAAGATTCTGGCAGGTTCTGTCAAGAACAGAAAAATGGTTTCGGTCTGTGAATTTTCAGAAGCAAACGAAATCATTTTGCTAAGATCTACCACTTGGAATTAAAAATTAATATCTTTTGATATGAGTGTGAATTTTTATTGAGTTATATCTGTTCATTTTGATGGTCTGTTAGACTCGTGAACAACATCAAATTCTGATATTATACAGTTCTTGATTTTAGATAATATCTTGACTTGTGAATTTATTTTTCTAAAATCATGTGCTTAATTACGATGTGAGATGTTAATTATGTATATGTTGATATGAGATTTTCCATAAATATGTTGTATGTATGCATGCGGATTATTTGTGCATGATGACATATGAGATTGCATGTTAAACATAAGAATTAAGCATGATAATTAGGCCAAGTGGTGTGCATAATCATGCATGTGTTACTCTATAAAATTTATGGTTCATTCTAAATTGAAATGAGTTTCATGCATCATGGAGTGTGGTATGTGATGTGTGTTATATTGTAAGTCATGTAAGGCATGCATACATGGGGCTCAAATACGAGTCAGGTTCGATGGAACCAATGGGGTGCTTGTGAGTACTTGGTTTGGTTTTGTTAAACATGTTTATATACACAAACACTTTAACTAGACTCTTGGTGGTTGCTTATTAGAGAGCATGTGCCTTGAGTTGGGTTCAAATGAGCTATGTTAGGACACCTCAATGACTATAGGGGGTGTTGGTTCTTGACTTATGAGGTCGTGGTTTGAGTTACACATAGTGGAGCTTGTAGTTGTTAAGCTTGGTGCAGAGTGCACCTAATGTGTAGTTGAACTTATTATAAATAACACCTAATAGCTCATTTGTTATAGTGGCTTACTTTGGAGAGTGTAGGCAGTACACTTGCCGACTGACACGTTTTGAGGGCATTGACACCTCTTGGGCCCCCAGTCATCGGTGTAGGGAGCTAGGGCTGTCAATTTATCTTAGGGAGACAGTCAGGCTCTGCAGAGTAGGAATCAATTCTCTAGACCACTGTTAAATTTCTTTCTCGGTTAAAGACTGCTTCAATGGATGTTTGGTCTAACTCTTCGAATCGATGGGTTAATTAAAATTAATAGCATAATAAACCCTGATTTGATGGTTGAGTTGGGATTACATCCTGAGTGTGTACCCTTCAGAAAAGAAAAGAAAAATAATGCATTAGATTAGGTTCACAAATGGTTAAATAATTCATTGAATATTGGCTTAAAATTCTATGCATGTCATGTATAATTTTTAGTTTATGCATATGTTGGCATACATTGATCTGTTTGATTATTATCTTGATTACTAATGATATGATGCAGGTGTGTTACTGGATAGTAAGAATGAATTATTATGTAATTCTGCATGACTAAATTATTATTGTTGTGATCATTAACTATCTTGAGTTTATATGTTATAACATGCTATGATTTATTTGCATTGGGAAATATGTATATTTTATGTACTTGTATTCTTTTCATGCCTATGTGTAAGGTGTTTTCCTATTGGGGCTGTGACTAATGCACGTACATTTTAATATTTTAGGTAACAAATAAGCTAAAGGGTGATGACGGGAGGCTCGAAGTGGCATCAAGAGGGTCATAGTTCTTTAGGTTGTTGGATGGACTAAATTATTTTATTTGCTTTATTATTTTTTCTTTAGTCCTATAAACTCTGATATTTGGAAGACTAGTATTTATTTTATTACCATTTAATTGATGATTTGATTCAATTATTCTAGTCTTTCAAGTGTGTGTCGGTAACTGTAACCACCCAAGGCTTGAACCATTCTTAAAAAAGAGTTTTCGTTATTTTTCTTAAAAATCGTGAAAAAAAGATTTGAAAAAAAAATCCTAAAATTTTTTATTTCAAAAATTGGGGCGTTACATCATGGATCCTAATGGAGAGGATCCATAATCTATACATGGGACCACTTGATGAGTTCAAAATTTGAAGGAGTATTAGGTGACAAGAGGTAGACCAAGATTAGGAGATTGGCTATTTTTTGGAAACTACAATGAGGGTGTCACCTTGGAGTTAGAATCCAAGTAGAAAACCCAACCTCCTCTATTTAAAGAGGTTGAGTTTCCTTCTTTTTCTCATACACCACATTGAGAGAGAGAGAGAGAGCAATGGGGAAGAGAGGACTAACCTTCTAGCCAGCCAGTGTAGAGGTCGTTGTTGCTTACACCTTCTACTCCATGTTTTTTTCGGTGATCGGTCATATTAGTCAATCCTATTCATGTTTAGGATTGTTTTTGTGTATTGGGTTTGATGCAAGGTTTGTACCTTGGCCATGGACAGCAACTATGTGTGTTGTGAAAGACATCTATGATCTCTTTCGTGTTTCAAAGAATTCTCGGGAGTGCAACGTTATGATTTCAGTTTTGTTTTTGAGTATCGTGTTTTAACCGAACAAAAACTGCATTAAGGTATAGAATTTTACGTTTTTCAACATGTATGGGGTTCAGCATAGGCCAACCAAGCATTGGACCTTATTTTTATGGGTTGTGTACAGAAGATATAGGTTGGATTAAATTTTTTTAAACCAAGATTTTCTTTGTAAACAACATTTTGACTTGTAGGAAAAATCAAACTCATTTTCTTCTGAAAAATGATTGGATTTGGATTTTATATTTATGTTAGGTGATGGATTTTTGTTATATACATCATGTTTAAGGTCTATAGAAATTATTTTAATGTTGTTATGTATGTGTAGATGTACTTTTATTTTATTGAATGAATTTCCTGAAATCTTGAATATCTTGAAAAACTAGAATTTGTGTTGTATTATTTTAGTCTGACCAGTGAGAAATATAAATCTAGTTCTCCCAAACCACAAACCCATAAATCTTGAAATTTGGTGAAGATATTTCTTACATGTGCAAATAGTCTCATATCAAATTTTAGCCTCCGATGAGTTGTGAATTGAGAGATATGTCATCTGCAAGTTGATATAGATATTCTATCCTGAATGTGAGCCTATATAGATAGAGTATTTTTGTAAAAATTATAACCCCCAAAATACTCAGAATCTATGGCTGAGATTTTAGAATATATTAGTCTAGATATGAAAGAACAAATGGTTAAAATCTCTTGAAGACAAAAAATCTTGAAAGTTTGTCCAAATCTGTACTTTTGGGGACACGTTCTGTCAAATAATAGAAATTGTATGGGTTCTGAGATTTTTATCTCTCAACTGGAATCAAATTAAATACTGAAATGTGGTGGTTTGAACCTAACATATCAAGACACCTACAGTAAAAGTCTTAATGTCTAATTCTCCCATAACGATTTATAATGTATTTTTCTTTTGAAATGACAGAATTGAACAAGATTCAAGAATTATGAAAATAGTATGTGTTGCAGAAATTTTATTTCCTGATTTGTAATGAGTTAAGGTCTGAGATTTGTGTGTATGTATTTAACATATATAAGTACTATAAATTAAAATATCAGAGTCTAAATTATTTTGTATGATTTATAATAGAATTTCTAATATCAAGTAAGTTTTTACGCTATCAGTCCCAAGTTAATGGATTGTTTTGCTTGTATGCATTAGATGATTCAAGAGGTAAACCGGATGCGTTTGTGGCATACTGTCGAGCAACATGTAGGCCTATTGAGGTAGTATGCTAGTGCAATCTCTTGTACAAATCATTTAAATGCAAAGTTTCAATTTTGTCATGATACATACGATGAATGGCATAATTGGTACACGATGGGTACACTATTGTGTCCGAGCAAGAAGATAGCCCAATTAGATTATGCATGAGATGATATGCATGTTTGAGCTAGATGGACCTCATGTGGCATGAGTGCATGCTATGAATGTTGTGGATCCAAAATTGTTCTTTATGGAAAGAACATATGAAAGTTAAAGATATAAAAAATACCCAAATGGTGTACTAATTTTTGCTCCTTTGTTGCCCTCTAAGAAGGTGAGAAACTTGGATGGTTGTCGTGAGGCATAGGGTAGTACTTGTAAACACCCCAAATTTTCTTCATCTATTCTCAGATACACCCCCTCGTGTTGGTGCCAACCCTGGTAGGTCAGTACAGGAGTCCAACTCCGAGTCTGTGTTAGAAAATTACCATTTTACCCATTTTCATTAGGAAAATTATCATTTTGCCCCTAGGTTATCCCAAACCCCGAGTCAATCAGATTTGACCAAGATCATTTGTAAGCTCAGAACAGTTAGAATATCAGTCATTTCAAGTTCATCTGAGCTCACAATGAACAGACCATTTCCATTTCTGACCATTCCTGCCAAAATGGGATCATTTCTTCAAAAATGAGTTCATTTCTCACTCAAATCCAAGCCAATTGTATTTGAGTCAGTCATTCAGAGTTGGTCATATTCTCCTGAGTCTAGCTAGAGGTCACCAGGAGTTCAAGCACTCCAGTTTCAGTTCAAAACCACTTTCAAGTGTCTAGGAGCCCATTTTAGCCTATTTCAGTTCATTTAGCTGAAATTGAGCTGAATTCAGTTAGTTGAGCTAGTATTTGAGCTTTAATTTTAGTTCATGTCAGTATTACTGATCTTTGTTTCAGCTCAAACCCAGCTCGTGTTCATAAATCACTTCATTCCAGTGACCATTTCTCTAAAAATGGTAGTATTTTTTGACAATTCAGTTCGGGAGTTTAGTTGAGTCAGTGTCTTGTCAGTTCATTTGAGTTCTGAAACTCTAAAACTCAGCTCAATCTAGTTCATTTCAGTTCAAACCCTAATTTACAGTGTCACTTTGGCCTAACAGAGCCCAAAAACCATTTCTCGAACCATTTTGTGATTTCTGTCAAAATTATCACTTTTTGAACTGGTAGAATTGTCAATCGGGGTTTAATATCCAAATTTCTTCATTCAGGGTTAGCATTTTGCATAGCATTTCATATCATTTCTCATCATTTTCCATTATTTCATAACATTTCACCATATTTCATTTCATGCAGTCTAGAACTCCAGTTTTGAAAATTACAATCCAGATTCGAGTTTTAAAGTCAGCAAAAATCAATTTTAAACCCTGGGTTTCCAAAATTGACATTTTTACCCCCATGACTCTAAATTTGAAAATATTTTCTCGAGAAAACAATCTGGATTCTTTTCAAACTTGGTTTTTCAAATTCTAAACTAGAGTTGCTTTGCAACGAAGTATAGAACTTCAAATTCTGAGCTCATTTCAAAAACTGCCAAAAATAGCTCATTTCATCCAGAATTTTCTGAGAGACCATTCTACCCCTTTGGCTTTCAAAATGAATTTCAAAATTAAGCCCACTCCGAGATGGCTTCACCATTTATGTTTCCTTTTTATAAAAAAAAAATTTGTTTTCTCGTTGTTGTTTTTTGTTTTGTTTTTTTCTTTATTATTTTCATTTTTATTTTTTTGAAATGTGGGCCCCACAAGGGGGGGTCGACCCTCTCTCTCTCCACTTTCCTCTTTTTCCCATTTCTTTAGCCTTTTTCCCCTTTTTTCCTTTTCTTTCTTTTTCTTCCTTTTCTTTTTCTTTCTTTCTTTCCTTCTTTTTCTTCCTCTTTCTTTCTTCCTTCTCTTTTCTTCCTCTCCTTCTCATTCATGTACAACCCTCTCCTTCTCCTCTTCTTTCTTCCCTCTCTTCCTTCTTTCTTTCTTTTCCCCTTTTCTTCCCTCTTTCCTTTCTTCTTCTCCCTTTTTTTCCTTCCTTCCTTCCTTTCCCTCCTTGGTCCAGCCCACACCATAAAGCCCTATCTCCTTTCTATTTCCCTCAAGGCACCATACGTAGGAATCCCCTTTTGAGCTCTCTCTCTCTCTCTCTCTCTCTCTCTCTCTCTCTCTCTCTCTCTCTCTCTCTCTCTCTCTCTTGGTCCCTTAGTGGGTTCAGCCACCGGTTCCCTTGTAGCGGCATCCACCATTACCACAACAACAAGTCCTACATACATACATACATATATACATAATTAATAGGCATTGTGTTTCACCCTTTTTTTTGTTAGGTCACTTTAGGACCTACAAAAAATTATAGTTTTAAGTGATTTATGCTAAATTTGAACCGTTAGATGTACTTATCATTATTTATTTAATAGAAGGCATGTTTTGATTAAGCATCTTTATGCTAAAATGCATATTTTAAAGAGATAAAAAAATAATGATTGATATTCTATTCAAATTTGATAATAAAATATTTATATTTTATATAAAATAAAGTTTGCTTCTTAATAAACAAGGAATAATAAACACATCTAGCGATTTAGATATAGAATAAATCACCTAAAACTCCTTTTTTTGGAGGGTCCTAACGAGACAGAACGAAAAAATGGATAGTATAATCCCCATCCACACACACACACTAACGCTCCAATTTTTGAAATTGAAAATTTAGGCAAATAAATTTTTTTAAAACCCCTTTACACAATTTTCAAGAAACAATGAAAACTCTTTTTAAATACGGTTCAAGCCTTAGGCGAGTTATAGATTGTGAACACACCAAAATTTTCAAAATTTGTAAAAAAATCCCTTTTTGCCCCTGACCTCCATTTTCTGAATAATTGAGTCAGTTTTGATCAAAATTCCAGTTATTTCTTGGATTCACTGGAATCATAATCCATTTTCTATATCTGATTTAATTTCGGATCTGGATCCAATAATAAAATCCAAATCTGAGCCTCGTTACCCAATTTTCAAATTGAAATTACAAAAATACAAAAATAATTTTCTAAGTGTCTTAGACAGTCCATCCGACATCCATTTGGATCCATCATTCTATATCCCTCAAATCGAGATCCAAAACTCAAATATTTTCTCAAAACCTTGGATCCAAACCCATTTTCTGAAGAAATTTTCAAAAGATAATCCCAAATTCTCAGAAAATCCTTCTTTTGTAAATATTTTTGAATTTTGCAAGATTAGATTAAAATCCTTTAGTTTTCAGAGTTTTATTTCAAAAACACAAAAAAATAGAAAATATAGAGAAAAAGAACAAACAAATCGAAATAAAAAAAAGAAAATATAAAAAAATGGGTTTTAGAAGCCCTTTTTGAAATTTTCTCTTTATTAAAACCATCTCTTTAGAAAATCCTTAAAAAGGAACCACTTTTTGAAAACTTAAAAAAAACTCTTTGGACCCAATTTGAAAAATCTCTAACGGATTTCTGTTATAAAAAGAGAGCCACGGGGTCCTTCATCTCCATCGCCTCTTCACCCCTCCACGGTGCTCTTCTCAAGTTTTCTTCTTTTCCCTTTGATCCCTATTCTTCTTCTCTATTGGTCTTCCCCATTAATTGAAGGAGCTTCAATCACAAAGCATCAACCACTCGGCTGAAGATTCGATCCGTTTCCACCCCCGCATGTTCTTCACGATCATTTTCTTCCCCCTCTCTCCTCCTTCTTCCGATCATTTTTTTTCCATCGACTGAAGGAACCACCCTCCAGCAGCACGTATAGAAGATTCACTCCCTGGGTTTCAACCTCCGTTAATCCAAGGTAAGAGCTCCACCTTTTCTCATCAGTTCCTCTGAAAAATCGCCATTCCAAGCTTTCTTTTCTTTTGCTCTCCATATAATATCCATTATCTTCCTTTCATTTCCAATTTTTACTCATTAAATGCATGATTTGCAGGGTCGATCTGCATATAGCAACGAGATAAATATATTCCTACATTTTATTTATTTTTTTTCTCTTTTCCTTTCTTTTGTAGTTCCTCTATGAATTTCTTTTTTGCACATTCTGAATGTCTGCTTACATTGAATTTTTTGTCTCTGTTTTCATTTCTTTATCTGTATTTTAATTTCCTATGCTAATTTTGATTTCCAGTTTATATTAGACCTTTAGTTCTATTTTATACATTTTTCTGACATGTTGGCAGTCAATGATGCTTCACAATAGCATCACCGATTCACCTAGGTTTGGGTTTCTGAGTTTATTTTAATCCTTTTTTTTATTATTAGTTTTGATTTCCTTTTTTTTCTTTTTTCTGTTTGTAGCTTAATTTCTTTCCTAGTTTTGATCTTCTGCTTATGTTTTGGATCTTTCTCTCGTTAGGTTTGATTTCTTATATTCATTTTTTTTACTTTATCTGTTCATGTCTTAATCCCCTGTTATACTCTTTATTCTTCTATAAATGGCAATTTGAAATTGCTAACTCGTCTTAGGAATTTGCACTGCCTAACACTGCATTTCTACCATTTGTAATTTGAAGATGTTACTTATCCTGGCAATTTTTTTATGTTTCTGCAACTTGTGATGGGGCAATGCCATCCATTTTTTGTGATTTCATATTGTTGCAAGTCGTGAATTGAAAATGCTATCTCCAAACTTTACCGTTCCCCCTCATCCCTACCAGATGTACGTCTTGCCTTGTACTTTCACCACATTTTTTTTCTATCTAAACTAGATTCTCGTACCTGTTGGGTCGGTCCTGTAAGTATTATCTAGCATCACTAGTTCCAGATGTTTCCTGCATCATTAGCTCTCATTTGATCTTATAATACATTGATGGCTCCATTGCATCTCACGTTCTTATCACTTTCATTAGTTACTTTTATGTATCCAGTATCCCTGCATCCCATCAGTAGCATGAAAGTGAACTACAACCACCGTACATCTCTTCTAGAATTTCAAGAGTTCTATATGTTGCTGTTCAAAGGGGAAGATCAGTAAATAGCGTTAAATTTGGTAATTAGATGTACAGTAACCCACTATTTTATTTAAAAGGTTGATCATCTGTCTTAGTCTTCTGGGGCCTGTTATATTCATCTTTTGTGTGTCACGTTGTTATTGAGCTTGATGAATTGGGTTTGTCTATCATTAATCATACCCCAGAGGAATTTGTTTACTTATTAGCTCAAAAATCTTGTGCTAACTTATTCTACTAGCGTGGGTTTAGAATCCGCAGATTCAAGCCATATATGGTTGAAATCCAAGTTAGTGATCAGATGGTCTTGATTCCAACGTCTGTCTTGTTTGAGCTTTAAGAGATCACTGATCAACTTGACTACACTTTGAAGTTATCTGTAATAGCTCAATCAGATGGCTCGTCTGGATTTTGTATTTGCCCCTATATTAGTCTCCAAGATCCTCGAGTTCCAGTTTCAAGTGGCCTGCAAATAAGGTAACACATTCGTTTACATTATACCAGAACTGCCTTCAGCATATCTTCTTTCTTCAGTATTTTGACAATAGAATTTCTTGCTAAATAAGATTCTATGTATGATGTATTGCTGCTTCTCAAAGCATTAGAAAGTCTGGACATGTTTTCAATCCATTTGATGATTAATGAGAGCATTAAGTCCTTCTCAGAAGAAAAGATTTTTTTTTTCTTTTTTTCCTTCTAGGACAGGTGGTAGCAGAGGCACTTGAAGATGGGCGGGTGCTGGATCTTCCATTTTCAAAAACTTTCTTCAAGCTTATCCTTGGCCAGGATCCTGATCTACATGACGTAAAGCCATTTGATCCTAATCTGGAAAGAGCTCTGAAAGAGTTTCAGACTCTTGTCAGTAGGAAGAAATTTATAGAGTTTGTCAGCAGAAATCAAGAGGAGACATCTAATCTCCAATTTCAGGATTCCAGAATTGAGGATCTGTATCGTGATTTTACTTTGCTAGGATATTCTGATTATGTCTTTAAAGCAGGGTTGGAACATGAGTTGCATCGCGTCTATCACTCTGTACACCTATTCATTCCTGCTACATTCACTGTATGTCAACAATCTTCATTGCACCAGTGCGCCCACTCAATTACAACATTACTTCTCCAACACTTACCATCTTTTACCATTACCCCCCTCACCATTTGTGTTTACTACAAACGATACTATTCACCATCTGTCCCTGCATACAGTTTTATTTGCTTTTCCATTGCTTCTTACATCTAGTCATAAGTGCATAGATTAGACCATTCCATCAACATCCTGCATATATCTCCAGCACACTCACAAACACTCCCAGCTGCCAGCTCACGACACCTCCATCACACTTCTTCACAATCCATCTGCAACCGCTCATGTCACTGTCTCCATCAGCACAGGTAGTAGTTCCTGTAGCCAGTTCAGTTCCCTAGTATGTTCCATAGTGCATCTCACAACACCCTCCAAGCCACTTTCATCATCAATGCATAACCCTGTACCATTTACCTACCATTATGCTGCTACAGTGCTATTTGCAGCAAGTCTTACCTTATCCATGTATGGCAGCTACATTTCCCAACACCCCGTCATATAGAAGCTCCACTCCACACCTATTAATATACCTTTACTACTGGCCATTGTCACCCTTCAACCCACCTTACCACACTCACTGACACAACATATACACCCATCATCTACATCCCCCATTTGCTAGCATCTACCCTTCACTAACGGCATCCCATTACCCAGGTTCCTTCACAGCACTATGTAACAGTCCAACCTCCAACTTGGTGCAACCCTTCATTCATACACTGCTGCATTTTTGTGTCCTCACCACACACCTGCTGCTACAGTCCCATTTGCAGCAACAGGTGCATGTTTTGTTGGTGCATTGCTGCACCAACAACACTCATCTTCCACTACTTCACTCATACAACATCATCTACACTTCTCACAATACACCATATATTCATCATGTATTGTATATAATATAAGCATCCCTTCATGGATATAAATGTAGCCATATATATATATATATTGATCTCATCATGGTTTGATTTTACATTTATGTTAAGTGCTAACTCTGTTTTACAAGAATATATGAAGAATTCAGATTTTCTTTCTTAAATTAGAGACTTTTTCATTTTTTCAAATTTCATTCAATGATGTAATAACTAGATATAATGAGAATTCTTTACATTTCTAGTCTTAGATTAGAATGTATGAGCATGCATATTTTCTAAAAATACTTGTTTCATATCATTTTCTCTCTCTTTTTTTTAAATTTCATGAATGACACATGTACCATTCTGATGAGAGGTAATTAATCCTAAGCAAATGACTCACATTGATGGCCATAATCAAAATGTGGGAAATGCTTAGGATTCTTATCTTTTATGGAATAACATCGAATCCACACTGGATATCCTTAAAAAATCATCATATTTTCTGAATTTTTCTTCCTTTATCAGAATCTAACTTGAAATTAACTCAAAATATATATCAATGGTCATAGTCAAGATATATTGAGATTTAATTTCATTTCAAACTCTATAAAGGCACCAAAATGTATTTTATTCTTCATCTGAATTGAAATATAGATTATTATATAATACATTTTATGACCATAGTCAGGAATGTATTATATCTTCAATCTTATTTTAATTCACTTAAAGAATGAAATATGCTTTTCAAATTCAATTTTCAAACATTCTTTTAATTCATTTCATCATTTAGGATAGAATTGCATCATATTTTTAAATCATTTCAAATTATCTTAAAAAATCTAAGTGATTTTGAGATAATTCTTCAAATATCTTCTTCATTTCTCAAATCAATCTTCAATTCCTATCTATCCCAATTCATCTTTCTATTTTATCTTATTTTTCAAAAATTCCAACTTCAATATCCCAATTTCAAAGTTCAATTTAAACTTTGAAATTTACAGATTCATCTTCTGATTTCAAAATTCAAGTTTAAAATCAAGTTTATTCTTTATTTTTCAAAATCTCCAAAGTTCTATCTAAAGATTAAGTATTGATTCTCAATTCAATTCATTTCCAAAATCAAGGTTTTGAAATTGATTCTGAATCTCAAAATTTGATTTTCCCTAAATTCAAGTCCACTTTCAAATTCAATCAGAATTTCTCAAATCCAAAATCCATCTCCAAGTTTTATCTGGATTTCTTGAATCAAAATCCAAATTCTATCTAGGTTCTCAGAATCCAGATCCATCTTCTAATTTCATATAGGATTTCAGATTTTCAAAATTCAATCCCATATTGGATTTCAGATTTAAAATCCAATCTCATCTCGAATTCCAGATTTCAAATCCAATTTCATCTAGGATTCCAAATTTCAAATCCAATTCCATCTAGGATTTCAGATTTCAAATCCATTTTCATCTAGGATTCCAGATTTAAAATCCAATCCCATATTGGATTCCAGATTTAAAATCCAATCCCATCCTGGATTCAAATTTTCAAATCCAATTCCATTTTTCAATTCAATTTCCAATTTCAAACTCAATTCCATGTTTTTCAAATCTCATATGGATTTCAAGGTTCTAATTTCAGTTTCTATTTTCCAAAAACCACTATTAAAATCTATTTCTCCAAAGTCTAAATTCAATTTCCAAATCAAAATTTCCTATTTCAGGTTCCGAATTCTGAACTCAAAACCAAGGATCCCTTTTCAAAATCGATTCTTGAAAATCGATCCAAATTCAAAGTTCATCTTGACTTTAAAATCTCATTCTTACTTCAAAATTCTAATTTTGACTTCCAATTATCCTTTTCTCTTCGTCCAAGATTTATTTTCCAAACTCTGATTATTCCAAGACTTAGAATTTCAAAGTCTCTTCTTCCAGATATATTGTTCAAAGTTCTAAGTTAGATTCAAAATCTAACTTTTTCAAACCAATTTCAACCCTTTGAAACATTTCTTCAGGTATCTTCAAATTATTTCAAAATTACTTAAAAAATCCCCAAAATTTCTGAGTTATTCTTCTCAAAAGAGCATACATCTGTGCATTCGCACACACATGATTCTTTATACATTTTAGACTTAGAATAAATTCTTAGACAATATTTAGGCAAAGCAAAAGGCATAAGTTCGATCCTTGGTTTGATTATCCCTGGTAAAGGCGCCAGGAATGGTTGAACCTCGTACCGACGAGCGAATCCCGTCTCTTCATTTTTCAGCAAATTTTAAAAAATAGAGGCGAATAATTTCAAAATATTTTCAAAATTAAGGTCAAGTGAGACCTTTGCAAAAGAGTTCATCTCTCTTTTTTCTTTTTTCTTCTCTCTTCTTTTATATCTTTTTATTCTCCTTTAAAAAGGGAATAGAGGTTAGAACGACAAAGAGAAGGAAAAGAAGGAACAAGAAGAAAGATTTTGCAATGATCACACAAATACAACACACACACAAGTATGACTATAATAATTAAATCAAACCATAGTTTACATTAAAAATAAATCAAATACTAGTCTCAACATTATCAGAGTTTACAAGACTTAATCAAATAACAAAATAATAAAAATATTAAGTCATCTCAAAGCCTTAAAGAATTATGACCCTCTTGGCCCAAGCCAACTGTCATCGCCCTCCAACATACTCGTTACATGAAATATTATAAGTAGAGGCATAAGTCCATAGCCTCAGTAAGTAATCACCAACCACGAGAACACAAAAATTTTAATCACATAAATAGGTATTGGCATAATTTCAAATAACATCTAAATCATGCAATATCACAATATCAGAATTAAGCATAATTCATAATTACACAACTAATCATGCTTTCATTCATTACAAAAATAAATGTGCTACAATGCATCATTCCAAAGAAATAACAATTTATGCATAAACTGAAATATTACAATGATTTTTTTCTGATTTCTTATATTCTACTTTTCCTCCCTCCCGAAGGTACACTCTTGGGTTCCTAACTTCGATTCAACCAATCCAATGAAAGGTATATTATACCATGTATTTTATTAACCTCATTGAACTGAAGAATCTGCAACCTCACACCGAGGTTCCACTAAAGCGGTTTGTAACTAAGAGAAAGTCTTAGTGGTCCTATATAAAATCTATTCCTACTCTGCAAAGATTTTGGACATATCACCTAGGAAACTTGGTAGTTTGGGCTCCATACGATCGAAGATAGGGGACCAGCAGACGTTGCTGCCCTCTAAAACAAAACAACGGTCAACCAGTCATGTGTAACCTCACTCTCTCTAAAGTGAGACCCAAACCAAAAAAACTGTTTTGAATGAGTCATGGGTTTTATTTAATTATTAGGCTCATAAATTAAATTACATGTGCTCACAACACACACATCTGGACTCACAAGCTCAATCTCTCCAATGAAAATTCCATAAGCAAGTTTGTTTTGACCCATTCAGATACCCACAGTTAACACTATGAGCCCGACCTCTATGAAACAATTATGTGATTATGTGCATGAATATCTTTTCTATCATGGTGCACCATAGACATCCATAGATTCCATCGAGCCCAAGCTCACACCAAGCCACACACATGTTTATATCACACATCATTATCACCATGTCATATGCTCGCATGCATAAATAAAGGTTGTAACCATATACAATTCATGATCATGCTTAAACAAGCAACAACATGTGTAACAATTTACTTTACATTGATCATGCCTTATGATATTCAATGTTCGTTAGCATGCATGTCATATGAATGGTTATGAATTAAGAATAACATGAAATACATTAAGTTTGCATGCATATCAACTCAAATTTCAAGATAAACATTCATAACCAAGCTACACAACGTAACATTCAATTAAGCATCCATACATGTCATAATATGCAAATTCGGATCCCTGTTAATCCATTTCTGAAAAACCCACCAAAAATTATAGAAACCGAATTATACTTTTTTCAATATTTTTAGGAGTGCCCACATATCTCAGGAACATAGTCCAAGAAACATAATTGAAAAATTTGATGTAATAAAATAAAGAAAAATCTGGGACTAAACCGTATTGAAAAAAAATATAAGACAGACTCTGTCAATTAAAGAAATTCATACCGGTTTGGAAAATTTCTCCAGACCTAAAGAGAAATCTTTTGACAAAACCCTTTTTACATCATCATCTTATACAGATTACCTTTCACCCAAATGTTTCTTAATTTATTTTGATCAGTTTTTGGTTGGGTCTTTAGAACCATCAAAATCGTTGGTTGGAACAATCCTGCAAATAGGGCAGAAAACCTATGCTCAGTTGCAATGGACGTTTTGACCTCAATACTGATCCAAATAAAGCAAAAAATGATTCCAAATTCATGCCTTGGATTGTAGAACACTTCAATAGTATTATTTTAATTTATTGGCTTTATTTTTATAGACAAATCAAATTTTTCTAAAAAAGGTCAGGATAAAACACGAGGATAGAAAAGTCAAGATTCAAACTCATGCAAGATTCATTAAGCAAAAACATGTTTCAAGGTAAAAATCCATATAATCCCAATTTTTGATACTCTAAACATACTTACATCATCATAGAATACATATTTACTCCGATTCATGCTAATCTTGCAAAAATAATAACATACATCACCCAAGAATCACAAAACCTTTAAGAAATAACTCAAATATGATTACTTTGATGCAATAATCAGAAGAAACCCTGAGCAATAATAAAAAAATGAATTTTTTATGCAATAACATATTGTTTAATCATGCAAATCATTAAATAATCCACCATACATACTCCGATCAACTTTCTATATCAGAAATATCAAAACGCTAAAAATGTTTTTGCCAAAACCTTCTTTAAAAGAATTTTTTGCATACAAGAACATGGATTCATATATATATATCAAATTTTCAAAAGTTATAAAACTTATATTTCATCAATATAACCTAATATTAACAAATTAAACATTCTAAAACAAATAAGATCTAGCAAATAACAAGAAACAAACTTTTCCCAAATCGTTTTCTCAATTAAAAGCCCGAAAATTGTCCTATTTCAAAATTTGTTTTTCTTTTTTATTCTATGGTAATGTAAATCCATAAAAATGTCTTCTCCAGATTGAAACTCAATATTAGAAAACTGTTTCAAGGTTTTATCCATCATTGGTTTATATCTAAAAATTATCCCATGCATATTTCATGTGTTTGAAAAAATCTATGCCTACGCGATTGATGTACCTACCTTAATCGGGTTCTAAAACGTAGATCAGCCTTTGTCTCCCATCTTCAAACCTTAAAGGAGCTTCAATAGACGCTAAAAAAGCTCCAAGAATAAGAAAGAAGGAAGAAGAAGATAAAAGATAGATAGAGAGATTAGAGAACTCTAATGAGATTATGAGAGTGAGAAAGAACTAACCTTCTTAATCCTCCTCATAAGGGAGTCTATTTATAGATGGCTTAGGTAAGAGTCTTATCTCTAATACAAGAGGTTAATATCTATTAATTTTATTTATTAATAAAATAAGTAAACAAATTATGGGTCATAATTCATTAGATTTTAAAATTACTTAAACTAGAAAAGAAAAGTAGGGGCTTCTTACCCTGACTTGGGCTCTAGTAATATAGTAACCTTTCAGAAGGAATACATACCCAAAACGTCAACAAAATTTGATGTTTAAATAGTCGATTCAATAGCTCTCTAAACATAAATCATTGTGGTAGTCTTAGATTTGACCGTACACACCCGAATCGACAAGAAAATTTAGTTGATGTCAAAAAAATATTGTTTTTCTATCTACAATTAGGCATGGATATTGGTCGATGATAAAACGCTCAAATCAATACCAATTTGGGCATGTAGGTAGTCGATTTTGATGCCCTCAAAATGCAAGGTCAACTCTGATTTACTAGATGAGTCGTCGATCGGCCAAAATTTCTATTGAAACAATAATGACATTGTTCGGAGCGTTTGACCCTATGGGTCTAATTCAATGAGATTGGATCTAAATATCCAGAGTTATATCCAACCCAATACATTCTTAATTAGATTCAAATGTCATAGATTATATCCAACCTAATTGGGTTGGATCCAAATACCATTAGTAAAATCCACTATCTAATTTAAGGTCTAAATCCATATTGGACCCGAATGCTAGGTTTTAGATCCAAATTCAATATCCATAATCTAAACATATTAAAATAATTTACTTTCTTGTTTAGTCTATATATTTTAAATTTTATAATTATGCTTGTGATGTTCTTCATAACTTAAGAATTAATTTCATCATAATTCAAAATCAATAAATTCAAGAAAATCAAGAAATTCAAGAATTTTAAGAAAAAATGTATTTTTTTAACCAACCACAATCCAAAATCACTGAATCGGATCTCCTACAAGATCTATGACTCATAACAGATTGAACTGGAGTCCTAGTTCAACTTAAACTCTTGAATTTTGCCAGAATTTAACCAAATTTTAACTTAAATTTTGCTTGAATGTAAAAGTTACACTACATCAAAATCGCAGGTGTTACATTCTACCCCCCCTTAAAGAAATTTGGTCCACAAAATTTGATATAAGCATCAAACAAAAGAACTACCAAAATATAGTCCATCAAGCTTTCACAGCACACTGATAAAATATTTACCTTAAAAGATTAATACTTGTCCCTTAAGAAAAACAAATGTTTATGTTAGTTTCGAATCCCCACAGTAAGGTTTGTCATGTGAGGTCCCTATCATGTGTCTAGGTTCTCGTATTACACTATAATTTTTAAAATAACAACAAAATCAAACAATCAAAATTAAGTTGATTGATACTTACCGTGATGACCGAATGCTTGACAGATCAAGAGTCACTATTTCTTTAACTTAGGCTCTGATACCATTGCTATAACGCCCCAAATTTTGAAACCAAAAATTTAGGAAAATAAATTTTTTTAAAACCCCTTTACACAATTTTTAAGAAATACAACGAAAACTCTTGTAAATACGATACAAGCCTCTTGGGCGAGTTACAAATACAACACATACAAGTAAGACTAGAATAATTAAATCACACCATAGTTTGCATTAGAAATAAATCAAATACTACTCTCAACATTATCAGAGTTTACAAGACTTAATCAAATAACCAAATAATAAAAATATTAAGTCCTCTCAAAGCCTTTAAGAACTGTGACCCTCTTGGCGCCAACCCGCGCCAACTGTCATCACCCTCCAGCCTACTCGTTACCTGAAATATTGTAAGTATACGCATAAGTCCACAGCCTCAATAGGTAATCACCAACCACACGAACATAAATATTACAATCACATAAATAGACATTGACATAATTTTAGAAAACATCTAAATCATGCAACATCACAATGTCATAATTAAGCATAATTCACAATTACACAACTAATCATGCTTTCATTCATATTGTAGAAATAAACTTGCTACAATGCATCATGCTAATGAAATAATAATTTATACACAAACTAAAATATTATAATGATTTTATTCTTATTTCTAAAGTTTTACTTTTCCTTCTTTTTGAAGGTACACTCTCGAGTTCCTAACTTTGATTCAACCAATCCAATGAGGGGTATATTATATCATGTATTTTATTAACCTCATTGAACTAAAGAATCTGCAACCTCACACCGAGGTTCCACTAGAGCGGTCCGTAACTGAGAGAAACTCCTAGTAGTTCTGCGCGAAATCGATACCTACTCTGCAAAGATTTTGGATATACTACCTAGGACACTTGGTCGTTCAGGGCCCCTACGACCAGAGACAGGGGACCAATAGACGTCGTTGCCCTTCAAAACAAAACAATGGTCAACCAGTCGTGTGTAGCTCCACTCTCTCCAAAGTGGGCCCCAATCCAAAGGATCTATTCCAAATGAGTCATAAGTTCTGTTTAATTATTAGGGTCATAAATTAAATTACATGTGCTCACAGCATACGCACCCGGGCTCACAAACCCAATCTCCCCATTGGATATTCCATAAGCAAGTCTTTTTTGACCCATAAAGATACCCACAATTAATATTGTGAGCCCGACCTCCATGAGACAATTATGTAATTATGTGCATGAATATCTTTTCTGTCTCGAGTGCACCACAGGCATCCATAGGTTCCACTGAACCCAGGCAAACACCAAGCCACACACATACTTATATCACACATCATTATCACTGTGTCATATGCTCACATGCATAAATAAAGGTTGTAACCATATGAAATTCATGATCATGCTTAAACAAGCAACATGTGTAACAATTTACTTTACACTGATCATGCATTATGATATTCAATGTTCGTTAGCATACATGTCATATGAATGGTTATGAATTAAGAATAATATGAAATACATTGAGTTTGCATGCATATCAACTCAAATTTCAAGATAAATATCCATAACCAAGCTGCATAATGTAACAATCAATTAAGCATCCATACATATCATAATGTATAAATTTGGATCCCTGTTACCTCATTTTTAGAAAACCCATCGAAAATCATAGAAACCGAATTATACTTTTTCAATTTTATTAGGATTGCCCACATATCTCAGGAACACAGTCCAAGAAACATAATTGAAAATTTTGATGTAATAAAATAAGAAAAATTTTGGGACTAAACCCTATTCAGAAAAAATATCAGATAGATTATGTCAATTAAAGAAATTCATCTTGGTTTGGAGAATTTCTCCAGACCAACAAAAAAATCTTTTGACAAAACCCTTTTTACATGATCATCTTATAGAGGTTACCTTTCACCCAAATGTTTCTCAATTTATTTTGATCAGCCTTGGTTGGGTCTTTAAAACCATCAAAATCATTGGTCGGAATAGTCCTGCAAACACGACAGAAAACCTATGCTCAGTTGCAATGGACATTTTGGCCTCAATACTGATGCAAATGAAGCGAAAAATGATTCTAAATTCATGCCCTAGATGTGTAGAACACTCCATTAGTATTATTTTATTTTATTAGCTTATTTTTTATAGAGAAATTAAAATTTTCTGTAAAAGGTCAGGATAAAATACAAGGACAAAAAAGCCAAGATTTAAACTCATGCAAGATCCATTAAACAAAAATATGATTCAATGTAAAAATCTATATAATCATAATTTTTTATACTCTAAACAAATTTACATAAGCATGCAATACATATTTACTCAGATTCATGTTAATCTTGCTAAAATAATAACATACAACACCCAAGAATCACAAAACCTTCAAGAAATAACTCAAATATGATTACTTCTATGCAATAATCATAAGAAACCCTAAGCAATAATGAAAAATGACTTCTTTATGCAATAATATATTGTTTAATCATGAAAAATATGAAATAATCCACCATACATATTCAGATCAACTTTCTTTATCAAAAACATCAAAACCCTAAAAATGTTTTTGCCAAAACCTTTTTCAAAACAATTTTTTGCATACAAGAACATGGATTTATGCATATATCGAATTTCTAAAACTTATAAAGCCTATATTTCATCAATATAACCTAATATCAACGTATTAAATATGCTAGAACAAATAAGATCCAACAAATAACAAGAAATAAACTTTTTCCAAATCATTTTTTTCATTAAAAGCCCGAAAATTGTCCTGTTTCAAAAACTATTTTTCTTTTTTATTCTTTGGTAACGTAGATCCATTAAAACATATTCTCTATATTGAAACTCAATTTTAGAGAAATGTTTCAAGGTCTGATCCATCATTGGTTTAGATCTAAAAATCGTCCCGCGCATATTTTATGCATTTAGAAAAATTTATACCTATGTGATTGGTGTACCTACCTTAATCGGGTTCTCAAACGTAGATCAACCTTCGTCTCCCATCTTTAAACCTTAGAGGAGCTTCAACAGATGATGTAAAAGCTCCAAGAAAAAAGAAGAAGTTAGAAGAAGATGGAAGAGAGAGAGAGATTAGAGAACTCTAATGAGTATAGGAGAGGGAGATATAACTAACCTTGTTAATCCTCCTCATAAGGGAGTCTATTTATAGATGACTTAGGTAAGAGTCTTATCTCTAATATAAGAGGTTAATATCTATTAATTTTATTTATTAATAAAATAAGTAAATAAATTATAGGTCATAATTTATTAAATTTTAAAATTACTTAAACTAGAAAAGAAAAATGGTGACTTCTTACCCTGACTTGGGCTCTAGTGACATAATAACCTTTTGGGAGGCCTACAGACCCAAAGACTCAACAGAATTTGATGTTTAAATAGTCAATTTGATAGCCCAAAAAACGTAGATTATCGTGATAGTCTTAGATTTAACCATATATACACAAATCAACAAAAAAATTTGGTTGACACCAATAAAATGTTGAATTTTGACCTATAATTTAGGCATAAACTTTGGTCGATGATAAAATACTCAAATCAAAACTAATTTGGGTGTGTAGATATTCAATTTCAATGCCCTCAAAATGAGAAACATCAAGGTCAACTCTGATTTATTAGGTGAGTCATTGATCGGCCAAAATTTTTATTGAAATAATATTGACGTTGTTTAGAGCGTTCGACCCTATGGGTCCAATCCAATAAGATTAGATTTAAATATCCTTAGGTATATCCAACCCAATATATCCCTAATTAGATTCAAATGTTATGGATTATATCTAACCTAATTGGGTTGGATCCAAATACCATTAGTTAAATCCACTACCTAATTTAAGGTCTAAATCTATATTGGACCCGAATGCTAGGTTTTAGATCCAAATTCAATATCCATAATCTAAAAATATTAAAATCATTTACTTTCTTGTTTAGTCCATATATTTTAAATTTTATAATTATGCTTGCAATGTTCTTATTAAATTAAGACTTAATTTCATAATAATTCAAAATTAAAAAAATCAAGAAGATCAAGAAATTCAAGAATTTTAACGAAACCAAGAAATTGCATTTTTTGAACCAAACAACTTCCAAAATCGCCGAATCGTATCTCTTATGAGATCTATGGCTCATGACGGGTCTAACTGGAGTCCTAGTTCAACTTGAACTCTTGAATTTTGTTAGAATTTAACCTATTTTTAACTTGAATTGAACTTAAATTTTGCTTGAATGTAAAAGCTAAACTACATCAAAATCGCAGGTGTTACATTCTATCCCCCTTAAAGAAATTTGGTTCGCAAAATTTGATATAAGTATCAAACAAAAGAACTACCAAAATATAGTTCATCAAGCTTTCACTGCGCACTTTGATAAAATATTTACCCTAAAAGATTAATACTTATCCCTTTAAAAAAACAAAAGTTTATATAAGTTTTAAAACCCTACAGTTAGGTCTATCATGTGTCTAGGTTCTTGCATTACACTACAAATTTTCAAGTAACAACAAAATCAAACAATCAAAATTAAGTTGGTTCATACTTACCATGATGACCAAATACTCGACGGGTCAGGAGTCATAATTTCTTTAACTTGGGCTTTGATCCCACTGCTATAATGCCTAATTTTTTTTAAAAAAAAATTGGAAAATAAATTTTTTTAAGACTCCTTTACATGATTATTAAGAAATACAATGAAAACTCTTTTTGAATGCAATACAAGACTTGGGCGAGTTACAGATACAACATACACAAGTAAGAATAGAATAATTAAACCAAACTATAGTTTGCATTAAAAATAAATCAAAAACTAGTCTCAACATCATCAGACTTTACAAGACTTAATCAAATAACCAAATAATAAAAATATTAAGTCATCTCAAAGCCTTAAAGAACTATGACCCTCTTGGCACCACCCCGAGCCAACTATCATCACCCTCCAACCTATTTGTTACCTGAAATATTATAAGTAGAGGCATAAGTTCACAACCTCAGTAGGTAATCACCAACCAGGTGGATACAAATATTTCAATCACATAAATAGGCATTGGCACAATTTCGGATAACATCTAAATCATGCAATATCACAATATCAGAACTAAGTATAATTCATAATTACATAACTAATCATGCTTTCATTCATATTACAAAAATAAATATGCTACAATGCATCATGCTAATGAAATAACAATTTATGCAAAAACTGAAATATTATAATGATTTTGTTCTGATTTCTTATGTTCCACTTTTCCTTCCTCCCGAAGGTATACTCGCGGGTTCCTAGCTTCGATTTAACCAATCCAATGGGGGTATATTATAATATGTATTTTATTAACCTCATTGAATTGAAGAATCTGCAACCTCACAACGAGGTTCCACTCGAGAGGTCCGTCACCGAGAGAAACTCCTAGTGGTCCTACGCGAAATCGATTCCTACTCTGAAAAGATTTTAGAAATACCACCTAGGACACTTGGTGGTTCGCCCCCCCTACAACCGGAGACAGGGTACCAAGAGATGTCGCTGCCTTCCAAAACAAAACAATGGTCAACCAGTCGTGTGTAGCCCCACTCTCTCTAAAGTGAGCCCTAGTCCAAAGGATATGTTCTGAATGGGTTATGGGTTTTATTTAATTATTAGGCTCATACACTTAATTACATGTGCTCACAACAGACACATCTGGATTCACAAGCTCAATCTCTCTAATGAAAATTCCATAAGCAAGTTTGTGTTGACCCATTCAGATCCCCACAGTTAACACTATGAGCCCGACCTCCATGAAACCATTATGTGATTATGTGCATGAATATCTTTTCTATCATGGGTGCACCACAGGCATCCATAGATTCCATCGAGCTCAGGCTCATACCAAGCCACACACATGCTTATATCACACATCATTATCACCATGTCATATGCCCGCATGCATAAATAAAGGTTGTAACCATATGCAATTCATGATCATGCTTAAACAAGCAACAACATGTGTAACAATTTACTTTACACTGATCATGCCTTATGATATTTAATACTCGTTAACATGCATGTAATATGAATGGTTATGAATCAAGAATAATATAGAATATATTCAGTTTGCATGCATATCAGCCCAAATTTCAAGATAAACATCCATAACCATGCTGCATAATATAAAATATAATTAAGCATCCATATATGTCATAATGTGTAAATTTGGATCCCTGTTAACCCATTTTTAAAAAATCCACAAAAAATCACATAAAATGAATTATACTTTTTCAATTTTATTAGGATTGTCCATATATCTCAGAAACACTATTCAAGAAATATAATTAAAAAATTTGATGTAATAAAATGAGAAAAATCCTGAGACTAAACCTTGTTTAGAAAAAAATTAAGACATAATGTCAATTGCAGAAATTCATCCCGGTTTGGGGAATTTCTCCAAACCTACAAAAAAATATTTTGATAAAACCCCTTTTACATGATCTTCTTATATAGGTTACCTTTTACCATTTTTTTTCTTAATTTATTTTGATCAATTTTGGTTAGGTCTTTAGAACCATCAAAATCGATGGTCAGAACAGTCCTACAGACTGGGTAGAAAACCTATGCTCAGTTGCAATAGATGTTTCGACCTCAATACTGATCCAAACGAAGCGAAAAATGATTCTAAATTCAAGCCATAGATGCGTAAAACACTCCAGTAGTATTATTTTAATTTATTGGTTTCATTTTCATAGAAAAAATGATTTGTTTTTCTGAAATATATCAAGATAAAACACGAGGACAAAAAAGCCAAGATTCAAACTCATGCAAGATCCATTAAGCAAGAATAAAATTCAAGGTAAAAATCCATACAATCATGATCTTCGATGCTCTAAACATATTTACATCATCATACAACACATATTCGTTTAGATTCATGCTAATCTAGCCAAAACAATAACATACATCACTCAAGAATAACAAAACCTTTAAAAAATAACTCAAATATGATTACTTCTATGCAATAATCATAAGAAACCCTAAAAAATGATGAAAAAATGATTTATTTATGCAATAACATGTTTAATCATGCAAAACATGAAATAATCCACCATACATGCTCTGATAGACTTTCTTTTTTAAAAATATCAAAACCCTAAAATTGGTTTTGCCAAAACCTTCTTTAAAATAATTTTTCACATACAAGCACATGGATTCATGCATATATCAAAATTTAAAAACTTATAAAAATTATATTTCATCAATATAACCTAATATTAACATATTAAATATGCTGGAACAAATAAAACCTAGCAAATAACAAGAAACAAACTTTTTTTAAATCATTTTTCCCATTAAAACCCCAAAAATTGTCTTGTTTTAAAAACAATTTTTCTTTTTTATTCTATGGTAACGTAGGTCCATAAAAATATGTTCTCTATATTGAAACTCAATTTTAGAGAGATGTTTCAAGGTCTGATCCATCATTGGTTTAGATCTAAAAATCGTCCCGCGCATATTTTATACATTTAAAAAATTTTATGCCTATGTGATTGATGTACCTACCTTAATCGGGTTCTCAAACATAAATCGACCTTTGTCTCCGATCTTCAAACCTTAAAGGAGTTTCAATGGCTGCTGAAAAAGCTCCAAGAAGAAGAAAGAAGGAAGAAGAAGATGGAAGAGAGAGAGATTAGAGAACTTTAATGAGAATATGAGAGGGAGAGAGAACTAACCTTGATAATCCTCCTTATAAGGGCATCTATTTATAGGTGTCTTAGGTAAGAGTCCTATCTCTAATATAAGAGGTTAATATATATTAAATTTATTTATTAATAAAATAATTAAATAATTATGGGTCATAATTCATTAAATTTCAAAATTACTTAAGCTAGAAAAGAAAAGTGGAGACTTCTTACCCTAGCTTGAGCTTTAGTGATATGGTAACCTTTCGGGAGGCCTACAGACCAAAAAACTCAACATAATGTAAAATATAATTAAACATCCATATATTTCATAATGTGTAAACTTGGATCCCTGCTAACCCATTTTTGGAAAACTCACCCAAAATCACAAAAATCGAATTATACTTTTCCAATTTTATTAGGATTGCCCACATATCTTAGAAATACAGTTCAAGGAACAAAACTGAAAATTTTGATGTAATAAAATCAAGAAAATTCTGGGATTAAATCCTATTTGGGAAAAATATAAGACAGATCCCGTCAACTGCAGAAATTCAACCTGGTTTGGAGAATTTTTTCAGACCTACAAAAAAATCTTTTGACAAAACCCTTTTTACCTGATCTTCTTATACATGTTACCTTTTACCCAAAAAATTTTCAATTTATTTTGATTAGTTTTGGTTGGGTCATTAGAACCATGAAAATCATTTATTGGAACAGTACTGCAAACATGACATAAAACCTATACTCTATTGCAATAGACGTTTCAGCCACAATACTGATCCAAACAAAGCAAAAAATGATTCTAAATTCAAGCTCTCGATGTGTAGAACACTCCAATAGTATTATTTTAATTTATTGGCTTCATTGTTATAGAGAAATTAATTTTTTTCTTAAATAGGTCAGGATAAAAAATGAAGACAGAAAAGCCAAGTTTCAAACTCATGCAAGATCCATTAAGCAAGAACAAGATTCAAGGTAAAAATCCATACAATCATGATTTTTTATGCTCTAAATATCTTTATATCATCATACAACACATATTTTTTTATATTCATGCTAATTTTGCTAAAACAATAACATACATTACCCAAGAATTACAAAACCTTCAAGAAATATCTTAAATATGATTATATCTATGCAAGAATCATAAGAAACCCTAAACAATCATGAATAAATAATTTTTTTATGCACTAACATGTTGTTTAGTCATGAAAAACATGAAATAATCTACCATACTTGCTCAAGTCGACTTTCTTTATCAAAAACATTAAAACCCTAAAACGTTTTTGCCAAAACCTTCTTCAAAAACATTTTTTGCATACAAGAACATGGATTCATGGATATATCAAATTTTTAGAACTTATAAAACTGATATTTTATCAATATAACATAATATTAATGAATTAAACATGTTGAAACAAATAAGATATAGCAAATAACAAGAAATAAGCTTTTTTGAAATCATTTTTTCCATTAAAAGCCCAAAAATCATTCTATTTTAATTTTTTTCTTTTTTATTCTATGGTAACGTAGATCCATAAAAATGTGTTCTTCAGATTGAAACTTAATCTTAAAGAGATGTTTCAAGGTCTGATCCATCACTGGTGTAGATCTGAAAATTGTCCCATGCATATTTCATGCGTTTGGAAAAATCTATGCCTACACGATTGATATACCTACCTTAATCGGGTTCTCAAACGTAGATTGACCTTTGCCTCCTATCTTCAAACCTTAGAAGAGCTTCAATGGATTCTGAAAAAGATCCAAGAAGAAGAAAGAAGAAGAAGATGGAAGAAAGAGAGAGAGAGATTAGAGAACTTTAATGAGAATAGGAGAGGGAGAGATAACTGACCTTGTTAATCCTCCTTATAAGGGTGTCTATTTATAGATGTCTTAGGTAAGAGTCCTATCTCTAATATAAAAGGTTAATGTCTATTAATTTTATTTATTAATAAAATAAGTAAATAAATTATGGGTCATAATTCATTAGATTTCAAAATTATTTAAACTATAAAAGAAAAGTGGGGACTTCTTACTCTAGCTTGGGCTCTAATGATATGGTAACCTTTTGGGAGGCCTACAAACTCAAAAAATCAACAAATTTTGACTTTTAAATAGTCAATTCGATATCCTATGAAACGTAGATCATTGTGGTAGTCTTAGATTTAGCCGTACACACAGATCAACAAGAAAATTTAGTTGACACAAAAAAATGTTGATTTTCGATCTATAATTAGGCATGAACTTTGGTCAATGATAAAATGCTCAAATAAACACCAATTTGGGCGTGTAGATAGTTGATTTCTATGCCCTCAAAATGAGCAACATCAAAGTTGACTCTAATTTAATAGGTGAGTCATGAATCAGCCAAAAATTTTGTTAAAACAATAATGACGTTGTTTAGAGTGTCTGACCCTGTGGGTTTAATCCAATGAGATTGGATCCAAATATCCTGTGTTATATCCAACCTAATACATCTCTAATTAGATTCAAATGTCATGGATTATATCCAACCTAATACATCTCTAATTAGATTCAAATGTCATGGATTATATCCAACCTAATTGGGTTTGATCCAAATACCATTAGTTAAATCCACTACCTAATTTAATGTCTAAATCCATATTGGACTCGAATGCTAGGTTTTAGATCCAAATTCAATATCCATAATCTAAAAATATTAAAATCGTTTACTTTCTTGTTTAGTCCACATATTTTAAATTTTATAATTATGCTTGCAATGTTCTTCTTAAATTAAGACTTAATTTCATAATAATTCAAAATAAAGAAAATGAAGAAATTCAAGAATTTTAAGAAAACCAAGAAATTATATTTTTTGAACCAACCAAAATCCAAAATTGCCGAATCAGATCTCCTACAAGATCTACGGCTCATAACGTATCTAACTGGAGTCCTAGTTTAACTTAAACTCTTGAGTTTTGCCAGAATTTAACCTGATTTTAACATGAATTTAACTTGAATTTTGCTTGAATATAAAAGTTAAACTACATCAAAATCGCAAGTGTTACACACACACACACACACACACACACACATATCACATTTTCCATTTCACATGAATAAATAGTCACATTTTTCATTTTTGTTTTTCTCAACACATTTATCACTTCCATTTCCTTTACTGACAACCTTGGTTTCAATAGTTGCTAGAAACTGGTAGAGGTAAGCAATACTAGTATGAGGACTTAAAAAAGATTTGGGTATATTTTTATTTGAAATGCATATTGGTACGGTTTTGAAAAATATTGATACGAGTTTCTAATATACATTGATATGGTTTCTAAAAGAATTGTTATGAGTTTCTAAAAAGTTGATATAAAATCTATATTTTAATTAAGATACCTATAAATTAAAATAAAACACAATATGCAAATCAATTATTATTATATAACATTATTTTTACAAATTAGAATATTTAAAATTCTTAACAAAAATAGTGTCTTTATAAAATGAAATTGTTGTTTATAAGTAAAAAATGATAATAAAAATGAACTTAAAACTCATTTATAATGCAATAAAAGTGCGTTTCTACGTAAGACAATACACATTTTTTAAGTTGTTGGGGCAAGTTTCGTGAACATTTGATACTTTTGCTTATGGTTTCAAAGACAAGTTTTGTACTAAGACCAAGTACTGGTATGCATGATACGTGATACACTAGTGTATATCGCAGTATTGGTATGCTTGATACATGATACACTAGAGTATATCAAGTACCAATTCAACTATGGGTCAAATGCAAGTCAAACCCGTATTTGAAATTAAAATGTAGATAAATATAACTAAATATAAGTGTAAATATGAATCTAAATGATATATGATTTATTAGGGATGAATTTTAGTCTCAAATGTCTAGTAAAAAAATGACTATTATCATTGCAAAATGGCACATTCTTTGAAATGTCTCACAATATGATGAAATCCCATCTATATCCAAAATATTTGATTCCTAACTTTTTTAGAACATTTTTACCCTTCATAAATATAGTATGACATTTACGTAAATACCTCATGAAACTCCTTTAAGTAAATATTCCTTAAGGAGGTCTGCAAATGTATGCTGGCATTCATAATTACCAACCATGAATATCCCCAACATTTGCGCTCTATACGAGCTCCACAAATATAGAACGACCTTCATAAATATAGTATGACTTTTATGAAGATACCCTGCAAGCTTTCGTTAAGTAAATACTCATCACTTACGTCCACAAATGTATGACATTCACAAATTCATGTTGTGAATGTCTTGACCTTTGCATGTTTTTTTATTCATACATAAAGTCTTTGCATTTTTTTTATTTGTTTCTCATTAGGACATGTTATGACCCAAATTTTAAGCATGCAAATTTGATCTCGGGACCTATGAGTTATGGGTTGTGACTAGGTAGATTGGTGGGCTAAAACATGACTTTTAGAATCAAGTGAGTGGATTTGGTTGTTACAGGTTCTTAAGCATAAAAAATCAGTTCTAGAGGGTCTAAGGGACTGTTAATCAGGTTCACAAAATTGTTTGTGCGAAATTCATGAGGTCCATGAAATCATCATGCAATCTTTTTTGTTAAAAAATTGTGAACATCCTACAATGTACCTATATATTATGCAAACCTCAACAAGTCAAATTGTACGAAGGGTAAAATGTCTTAGAAAATCAAGAATTGGAGATTTTGGATATAAGGGGGATTTTGACATATTGTGAGGCATTTAAGAGAACATGTCATTTTACAAGGACTCTATAATCATGTCTCGTAAAAAAAAAAGACTAGAATCAAGCTTTTCACTTGTAAGCCCCAAAGGGGTTTGGCATAGTGGGATGGAACCTAGGCAGATAGGCAGGTGGTCTAGGTTTAAATCCCATGGGCATCACCCCTTGTGCAAGCCCAAAAGTGGCGACTCCTGTGGGCAAGGGTTAAGCCCATAAAATTTTATGTTGCCAGGTCCGCGACTGTAAGTATGACATGCAAAGCCAACACAACTAGGTCTTTGGTCCTGGGGGTGGTTTCTATATGTAAATATCAAAAAATGCTTTTCACTTGTAAAAGAAAAATATAAACAAATCAAATTTGATTAGAGTAAGAACATAAATCCTATATAAAATATTGATTCAAATCTGGTTAAAATCTAAGAATAATCTAGCCAAGTAAATTTGAATAGTCTTAATGCACATTCAAATATTTTAACCTTTTTTTTAGGTGAAATTCAGATATTGGTTTAAGCATAGATACAAATATCAACTATTTTTTGAGAATATTGTTTTTGACCAAGAAATTTTAGAAAAGTAATATAATCCCCAAAAAACACAAGTTTAAAATATCATTTGTTTTGAAAGATCATATGTATTATGGTATTATTAACGTGATATTTAATTTTATTTTTGATGGTTTTGATATCCTTATATATTTTCTTATACAATTTTAAAATTCAAATATACTGAGAACCTTCTGAGAAAAATAAAATGTTAATTTATGCCAAGATTTTCATTTGCCAAGAAAATCCTCATTACGGAATCTGTGACTATGTGTTTAGGGTATGTTTGATGGCACGTCCCGTGCATCGCGCGAAACAAAAAACACAAAAAGTACATATTTTTTAACAAACGTGGGCCATCCACCACATCCATTATTTATCAAAGAAGGTTATATGTTCCCCCCCCAGAAGATGGCCGTTAGCTACATCTTGTGTTCTTGGGTCCCAATGAGCGCCACGTATAAGATCATGTGTGGCTAGTATCCCCATGTGTGTCAGCATTAGTTAGCATCAGAATCTGGTGTGGTTGCAAAGACTTAAGTACCCTTTACTGCCATTCTCATCATGGAATGGACAAAAATGCACTCCATCTAGAAAACTAAAACATCGATTCGTGAAAAGGACCAAACTGTCCTCCATCTAGAAAAGTGAAACGACGCATCGAGAACACACCAAAATTTGCAACAAAATTTGCGTAGGAAGGTTCATCTTAAGGATTTAAAAAGTCCAAACATTACATTTTTGCCCTAAGTAGCATAGTCGACTCGAGCATTCTTTGCCTTTTTATATTGTCGTCGGAGCATCCTTTGCCTTCTTCTGCTGTCGTCGGAGCTTTCTTTGCTTTATTCTGCTGCCGTTGGAGCTTTCTTTTCTTTATTCTGTTGCCGCCAGAGCATCCTTTGCGTTCTTCTACTACCACCAGAGCATCCTTTGCGTTCTTCTACTACCACCAGAGCATCCAGAGCATCCTTTGTCGTCTTATGCGCAGTGGGCGCATCGTTGCCACCATCTGTGGCATCTGCCTTTTGGGTGTTTCTTACTCCACTGTCGGATTACCAAAAATCTTATCATTTCGGTGAGTTTTGTGTAAGGTTTCAGTATGCAAACGAATCGATTTGTAAATCTGAATGCTAAATCTTACAACTAGTTATACTATTCATGCTAAATAACACCTATTATCATACAAAAACAAATCGATTTGTACCTATCCACTTTGTGGGCATCCAAAAATTGTTAGCACGATTGGTTCTTACGAAGGCCAAATATTTCAATGATATGTATTTATGAAGGTTGCGATTTATACAATGATTTGTAAGTTTGAATCCGCAATGATTTATACATTTAAAGGAATAACGATGTGTAGTTATGAAGTTACCTCAATTTGTACTTAAGTTTGCTAAATCTTACAACGATGTTTACTTATGAAGCCAAATATTGCAACAATTTGTAATGTTGGTGATCGTTTAACAAATGGGATAATTTATATTATTATATACTTGGGGGAGACAATTTTAATGTATAATGATGCAGTTAAATTTATGTGTTGTGTAGGTTAGCAATGTTTGCAGCTCGTCAGAGAAGAAATACCGCGGCGTTCTATGGGATGTGTATTAGAGAAGTTATTCGCCAGTCCCATCTATATGAGCATTATGAAAGATACCAAAATATAATAAAGATTGAGAATGATAAAGATAGGTACAAAGCGTTGGAATTATATTATGCGGAGGATTATCCATCAGATATTGAGGTTGAAGATCAAAAGAAGAATGAGGAAGAACTAAAGATGAAGAAGGATGATGAAGAGAAGAAAAAGCAAAGGAAGAAGGAGCAGAATGAAAAGAAAAGGCAAATGAAGGAGGAGGAGGAGAGGGAAAGGAAAAAAAAGAATGAGGAGGTGGAGAGGAAAAGGCAATTGAAGAATAAAGACGAGGAGTTTGAGAGGGAAAGGCAAAAGATGATCATGGACCATTCAGCTATGCGAAAGAGGATAAGGCAAATGAAGGAGGCGGTGGAGAGGGAAAGGCAAAAAAGGAATATGGAGGTAGAGGATGAGAGGCAAAGGCAATTGAAAAAGTATGAGGAAGAGAAGGAAACACAAACATTGAAGATTAGAGAGGAAAGGCAAAGGAAGAAGTATCAGGATGAGAAAGAGAAGGAAAGGCAAAGGAAGGAGAAGGGGGATGAGGAAAAGAAGGAAAAGCAAAGGAAGGTGAAGGAGGATGAGAAAGAAAAAGAAAGGCAAAGGAAGGAGAAGGAGGACGAGGAAGAGAAGGAAAGGCAAATGAAGGAGAAGGAGGACGAGGAAGAGAAGAAAAGAGAAAGGAAGAAGCAAGAGGAGGAGGAAGAGAAGGAAAGAGAAAAGAAGAAGCAGGAGAAGGAAGAGAAGGAAAGGCAAAGGAAGGACATGGAGGATAAGGAAGAAAAGAAAAGAGAAAGGAAGAAGCAGGAAAAGGAAGAGAAGGAAAGGGAAAGGAAGAAAGAAATTGCAAAGCAGACGACAGAGGTGATGGAGCGAGGGACGGTAGTAGTAGAAAAACAGTGGGAGGCAGTGGAGCAACAAGAAAGGCAGAGGTTGAAGGGATGGGTTGAAGAGGAGAAAAGTGCGACCAAGGTACGTAAATCGATCCTGCCTGTCCTTATTTACTGTGTTAGCGATTACTATGTATAGCAATTTTTATGATAGCGATTAATGTATAGCGATTACTGTGATGGGTTTTACTATGTATAGCGATTACTGTGATAGTGTGTGTGCAACGATTATTATTTATAGCGATTATTGTCTACAGTTAGGTGTATAAGTACAAATGAGACTAATTTATAATTGATATGAATAATGTGTTATTTTGTGTTACAAGGAGGTCAGAAGAGAAGTAGAGAAGCAGGTGAAAAGCTCAGAGGGCAGTGTCAATGACTTGTAGTTCTATCGTGGTATGTTCAGCTGAGTGCATATCAGAAGGATCAATTACAAAATATGCACTTCGGTGGTCTTTTGGACTAGCATTATTTTGAAAAGTGCTGGAACACCATGACCCACCTGGTAAATAAGTGGAATCATCAGACGAACACATTCCAGTTTGATTCTTTTGAGATCACCATGATCCTAGAAGATATGACGTGAATCAGTGCCCTTAAGTACCATGACAGTGTTGTCCTATTACGAGATTCAAACTATAACGCAAGGGAAAACTGTACGACCCTTTTAGGAATGCCGATGGACGACTAGAGTCAATGTATTTCTGGTGGAAGCAATTCCACATCGATGAAAGTTTCTTCTTTCTGTAGTAAATTGGAAGGCCGGTCTGCTACATGTGCATATGAAAGAGCTAACCAAGAGTTGTGCGACTTCCTTCTTTATTTTTTTGGTCATACTTTATTTTTTGATTGTTCTGGTTCGAGAATAAGTTACTTGTGACTGCAGTACCTGGAAGACTTAGACGAAGTTGACAACTATGCATGGGGTGCTGCTATGCATGCACACTTATACAGTCAACTTTACTGTGCGAGTAATGGTACAAAAACCATCAGGGGTTTTTGGCCATTTGTTCAGGTATTTGTTTATTACATATTTAGTACATTATAGACTAAGCTCGTTGAAGGTTATAGTGTTACTAATATATTATTTTTGTAGGCCTGGGCATAGAAGCATATTGTCGTGTTGCATCCTCAGTGTGGCCCTGCAATTTGTGGTTTTCCAAAGATCGATTGGTGGGCTATAATAAATGTCAAGGAGGATAATGCTAAGTTCATTTTAGATGGGCTGCAACTAAATGAGGTAAATGGTCTAAAATTGTTTACAATCGGTTCAACATTTATCATTGTAGTATAAATCGTTGAAATGTTTAGCATTCTTAAGTAATTATCGCTGCAGAATTTTTGTCTTTATTAGTACAAATCGTTGTCACTTTAGCATTTATCTTTTAGTACTGTAGATATTAATAATCGTGTGCATTCTTAGTAACATTCGTTGTAATATATCTAGCACTCGTTATTAAAAAGAATTACCAATGTATAGGTTGTGTGGAGATGTAAACACCCAAAATTTTCACTCACACTTACATACAATCATCATAGCCTGTCCTCCAAGATCTTTAGAGGGCAAAATGGTTAATTTTTGAGCTTGAACCTTGTAAAAGTCAAAATTTCATCTACGATTCTCAAAATTCCCATATTTTGGCTCAAAACTTCAATTTCAGTCTCGAATTTCCAAAGTCTTATTCATAACAGGAGACTAGAATCTCCAATCTCTGGTTCAGAATTACATTTTCTGAGACATGCCTTTGCATATCATCGCATTGCAATTCATATAATTTCACCGCATAGCATGTCATTTTGAGGTTCAGAACTCGTAATTTCAAAATCCTCAATCCAGATTTGAATTTCAAACTCTTTCAAAATCGATTTCCAACCCCCGGGTCTTCAAAAGTGTTACCTTTTCCCATTTTACCCCCAGGATCCTGAATTTTGAAATGTTTTCTCAGGAAAACAATCTGGATAAATTTTGACATTAATTTTCCAATTTTGCCAATTGGACCATCTCTGCCTGAAGAAGGTGACAAAGCTTTCAATTGTATCCCAAATTTTGCAAAAAGACTTTGAATTTTATAAATTCTCTTTATTTTACCCTTTTATCAGCAATTTCAATATCATTTTCACAAAATCGCCCTACAGGGGCCACCTTTCTTTCAAAATTTTCATAATTAGGCCAAAGACTTGTTTCGTATTTGCTAGTTAGTTTAGATCTTTATAAAAATCCCCAAAAGAAGTTTTACTTTCTCACTTTAATTTTGCTTTTTACTCAATAAAGAGATGATGTGGGACCCACCTTGAGGTGGTGTCACACCTAAATTCCCTTTTAGTTATCTTATTTAATTTTAATTTCATGTGGGGTCCATCCTGAGGTGGCACCACATAAAAATTGAACATTTATTTTATTTAATCTTTTTGAAAAACCAAAAAATATAGCAGTAGCTCTTGAGGTGGCGCCATCTGGTGTATCCTCATTCTTTTCGCAGCCACATGGCAATGTGGGGCCACCCTGAGGTGGCATCACATAGGCCCTCCTTTTGTATAGTTTGAAATTCAAAAATCTCAAAAAAATAGGAATCTTGTCTCTGAGGTGGTGCCATTTGGTGCTTCCTCTCCCTCTTGCCACATGGCAATGTGGAGCCACCCTGAGGTGGTGCCACATGGCCCTTTCTCTCTCTTTCCTTCACTTGCCACTTGGCAATGTGCGGCCACCCTGAGGTGGCGTCACATGTCCATCTCTCCCTCCTCTAGAAAAAGTAGCACTCGAATTTCAAATGTACTCCAAGCAAGAGGGGCGTCCCACCCTGAGGTGGCGCCATCTCTGGAAAGCTTTCCTCAAAAATAGCTCTGCAGCTTGATTCTAGGAAAAAGCTGGAAACTAGAATTCAGAAATTTTTAAATCCCCTTTTGAGGTGGCGCCCCTCAGAGCTCTTCAGTTTTATTTTTTTTTTATTTTTTTTGTTTAAATAAATCCAAGGTGGCCCACTCTAAGGTGGCGCCACATGGGAAGCTCCTGCAGAAACCAAATTTTGAAATTCAAGTGGGCTTTAAAACCCTAGAGCCAGGTCTTTAAAAGAGCCTCACACACCCCTCCAAAGGGCAGACATTTTCTTGTTCTGAAAATCATCCAGTCGTCCCATCTGAAAAAAGAGGACTTTTCTTGGAATTCCCACTTCTCTCTCTTTCTCTCTTCTACCACACACCCATATCCCGTTTCCTCCTTCCTCTCACCTTCCAGCAAGGTGCCAAGTAGCATCCAAATCTCCAACCTGCAGCCAATCTTTGTAGAGGTGACCTCCCGCCACCTTCATCCTTCACCTTGTACCTCCGGCCACGTTCTTGGGGTGCCTCTCAAGGAGCGAGTGAAGTTAGTTCGTAGCTGTAAGGTCCATGATTAATTTTGAGGTAATGTTAAGCGAATTGTGTTGTGATTGAGAATTTCTTGTTGAATTTGCAAATTCTCATATTTATACCTATGTGGAGATACGAGTAAAAAATCGCGTAAGTTTACATTAAATAAGAATTGAGGGAAATCTATGATGAATTAACCTCCGAAATTTTTAGAGCAAGCTTATAATACATATATTTGGGTTGTCCCCAAGTTTGAGGTCCCAACGACCAAAAAACCTCGTCAGTGCATGTGATTTATGGGAGATCGCTTAGAGACTTAGCGAGGGTCTAAACGAGACCCGTTTAATGTGTAGAGGAGATTTTTCCTCTTGGTTAGGCTTGGAAAGAGAATTGCATAAAAAATTTAAAATAGAAATGATATATATGATATACATTATATAAATTTTCACTTAAATTGAAGGAAGTATTAATTATTTCTTTTTTTTAGTTGGTCAAGGGTCGACCAAGCCCATGGTCGACCACTTGAGTTGCTTTGGGACAGTTGTGGCCATGAGGGCCAGCTGGTCAAGGGATGACCAGGTCTGGGCGGTGGCATGGAGGTAATAGCTCCACTTTGGTTTGAGGTGCCAGCCATGGGTTGGCCAAATGGGCGGCAGCCCATGGCACCTTGGTAAATCCTCATTTGTAGTCTAAAAGAGTGCTCAATGTTTGGATAGAGTGGGCGGAAGCCTAAAGGCCCCCCACATAATTCTATTAAACTTTGATGGCTAGTGTGAAGGCCCTTGAAGGGCGTTTTTGAAAAAAAATGATAGACTTATTGAAAGAAGGACATGCATTGGCCGAATGGGGTGGCCATTCATTATTTTTTCAGAACTTGGTGGGGCGTGTTTGACCCCAACCACTCATCTATGGCAGCATCAATCCTAGCCCTTGGTTTTCATGCATTGAGATATAAAAACTTTTAGTGAGAAGAGAGAGAGCATTCCTTTGGAGTTGACACCTAGGAGCTCCCTCTCTTCCCTCTCACCTCTCTCATTCTCTCTCCCATCCTTTCTCTTCTCTTTCTCCCAACCGTGGGGTGTTCAGCCCTTGTTGAAGGAGGACCTTGCAGTCATGACCTCATTCCTTCTTCCGAACTTGAGAGGTGAAGTTACAACAATATGTTTTATATTTCGTTCTTGCTGAAAAAAAATGGAGTGTATGCCTCCTTGTGCATACGATTTATACATGAAACCAAGGAGTCGGTGGCATCCGGGCATGCACGTCCCTTGGTGGAGTTAGTTAGTGCATTTCTTTACCCTTGTTTTTGTTTATTTTTGTATGTGGAGCACCTCTCTTCCCGGTCCATGGGATTCAAGAGTGTGCTACCAACCGTGGGCTGCTGGCCATGTTCCTATTGAATTTTTTTTCTATTCTTGTCACTTATAAGCCTCAACCAGATTCATTTTCCTTGTATTTCTGTGACGGAAGGGCTGCTCTTAGCCACAAGTTTGCACACACCTTCGCACCCACCAAAACGAGTTTCAGTGAGTCAATAATGCCGCACATGTTTTCGGCTTCAACATTTGGACTATCTTTTTTTTTGTGGAAACCGACCAACCAGGTGTTCCCTGGTCCGAGCTGAGCTCGACTAGAGATACTTTTTTTCGGTTCTTGGCAGGCCACAATATATATATATATATATATATATATATATATATATATATATATATATATATATATTAGTTTATCTTTGTGTTTGTTGGGCGTTTGACGTGTAGCCAACCATCGGGTACCAAAGGCACCCAGATGGTCTAGCCAGGTGGGCGAGCCTGTAACAGGCGCCCGAGCTTTTTGGCACGGTGGTCCAAATCCATGGGTTCAAGCTCTTGGGTTTGAGTGGTCGGAAGGTCTGATCCAACAAACCAGACCCATTGGCTAACCCTGTATTTTCTTGTTTTGGAGCTGGGGCGCCCTGCGGGTTGCCCGCTGCTCAGTTTTGGTAGTCCAGATTTGGGGCATTCATTTTGGCTGGGCTACTGTTTTGAACTGTGGGTTCAAATCAGTGCCACAACAGACCTAGTAGTCTGGCTTAGGGGCCAGACCCCTACCAGGCCGCGGCACCTTGGGCCCGGCCCAGTTCCCTTTTTGTTGTAGCCGGGTGCGAGCCATCGGGTGCTAGGCACCTAGGCCACCCAATGGCTAACCCCCTTCAGTTCAGGTCTGAACCAAGGGTTCAGACCCGTGTGAACCTTGACAGCATGGTCTGGTCCGACGGACCAGACCCACGTCCTAACCCCAGTAGTACCCCAGCGCCACGAGATTACCGGGCGTTGCCACCTTGGCAGCCCCTTTCCGGACCTACCGGATTTACCTAAGGGTCTAGTCTGAACCGTGAGTTCAGACCAAGACTCTTGGTGGTTCTAGCAGTCTGGTCCGGAGGACCAGACCTGCATATCCCTTCCAAACCTCCTTTAGTAGCAGGTCCGCGAGGGGCCACCTAGTGCTCAATTGCCCTCAGATCCTCTGCAACCTTTGGGTCCCACTAGTCGGATGTCACCATTGGTGACCAGTTAGACCTGCATGAGGCCTTTGCTAGTGGCCGAACAATAGCTTCGGTGCAGCCTGAATGGCCAGACCCGAACACCCCCCTTTTTCCCACATCTATTGCAAATCGATTAGGGCCCCAAACATGGGAATTCGGTTGCGAGCAATCAGCTAGCACGTGCGCGGGTGCATGTGTACATATACAAGTACAATATATATATATATATATATATATATATATATATATATATATATATATATATATATATATATATATATATATATATATATATATATATATATATATATATATATATATAAATATATTGTAGGGTCGAGTGATTCAGTGCGACTACCTACGAGAAACTAACCAGACACGTGGCACCCTCGTGCTTTGTCCAAGTGTTTCCACGACAACCTTTACACTCCAGTGTGAGTGCGAGTCACATAAGTGTTTTACCTAAGACGGTCCAGTCTGATGGCCCAAAAATCTTGTCAGTAGGTCCGTAGTGGACCTCATACTTCCTTGGTTTCCGTTTCGGTTGACTAGTTGTGTATGCGGGTAAACACTGTTGCTAACCCCACATGTATAGAGCCTACGTTGGTTTCAAGTCACAAACATTGTTCGGTGTCTTTGATTCGGGTCCGCAGACGCGACACCCAAACCGTGGAGATGCTAATGTTATTCCCATAAGTTGGGAGTATCCTGGATTCCTTCCGTGACATGTAAGCATTAAGTATCCTAGCAAGGTATAAGCATACGATTGACCTTCGTGTCTTAGTTACATCCTTTCCTTCTGCAAGGGCGGCGATCCACCGTGGAAATGTAATTTCTCTCTCTTCCTCTTGTAATATTCTCTCTCTTCCTCCTCTTTTCCTTACCAACCTCTATTTCCTCCTTTTTGAAGGGAGAAAATAAAAGACAGAAAGAAAAAGAGAAGAGAAAAGAAAAGAAAAGGAGAGAAGAGGAATTCTTTTGCGAGGTCTCACTTGACCTTAATTTTTGAAAATGAAAAATAACTCGCCTCCGTTTTTAAAATATTTGCGGGAAAACTGGGAGACAGGATCCGCTCGTCGGTACGAGGTTCGACCGTTCCTGGCGCCTTTACCAGGGGTTGGTTGATATTTTGAAATGATCTTTTTAAAACAATTATTTTCAATAAAACTTTGGAAAATCGTCAACCAAAAGTGTAAAAACAGACTTTCCACAAAGTGGTAAGTACGGGTCGAATCCTCAGGGAATAGGAATTAATCAAGATATTTCTGTAAAATTTAATTTATTAATTACAAATATCCATCTACAATTACACAACTAATGAAATTACAATAAAAAAACTTGAAATAGCAATCCAGTCTTCAGTTGCACGCCAGGGGTATTTCCATCTTTTTGCCAATTATTCACTCATCGCACTTGGACAATAACCCTGGAAAACTAAATATGCTTTTCAACCTAAAAATAAAGGAAAATACAAAGTTAGTATTTTAATCTAAGAATGAAAACTATAAATGAAACTAAATCTAATTTTACGAAATTAATAAAACAAGTTCTAATTATCAGACAATAATTAAATAAAATACTAAACTAATTCTAAAATTAGCTAAACTAATCATAATAATGCTGTATGAAGATTATGCAGCTCATAAAATGCAGAAACTACTGAAAACAGTCTTAAAATGCCAAAACTAAGGAAATTACAAAAATATCCCTAACTAGTGGAAAATAGATTTCTGACAGACTGTCGGAAAACCACTGTTTGACAAGGCAAACAAGGTCCGATTTTCCCGAAACTTATTATGTTCTGTAACTAACAGATTAAATAATCTGACAGTTTTTACAGAATGAAAAAACAATATCTGGAACTCCAGATATAAGCGTTTCAAAACTAGGAAAAATCAGGATATCGAAAGTCCTGTAATTTAAAAACCAGAAAAAGCGGGTTTCGCAAAACGCTTAAAAATCAGACCAAATCAACTTCGAAAGAGCTGAAATTTGGTCTGCAGTCAGATAACATGTCAATAAAGTGAACAGAAAAAGAATTTTTGGAAAACTCAAAATTTTTGCACATAAAATAATGCTTGTGCGACAGGGCAAAAATCAGGTTTTTCTTTGAGTACACTATTCACTTTATAAATCTATTTAAACTCTAAAAAATGCAGATTAAACCTAATGCAATCTAAATGACACTGAATGACAGTGTATATGCAGATGATTAATACACTTATGCTAAATGCATGACAAACGAAATACGATAAGCAAATTATGACTAAAGCTACGTTAACTAACAATGCAAATGCAACTAAAATAATCAAAGGGATACAAACCTAGTTACATAAATTAAGATATGCAGTTATTACCAACTAACTACAATTGGAATAATTGAACTACAAAAATGAATCACAAGCATCAATTACAACTTGAACAAACGTTTCAACAATCTAACTAGATCAATAAAGTAAATAACTAAACTAATTATTCTACGGTTAATATGACTTAAAACCAAATGAAATGAATCCACTAAAGACCAAAGGCTGCGGGTTTAGGATAGGGTTAGGGTTAGGTTTACTCGGTTGACTCAACTAGGCTCGAGTTGGGGTACGGTAGGCTCAGTTGACTCACCCTGGGTAGGAATAAGACTTGACTTGGTTACTCGACTAGGTTCGGTTGACTCGACTAGGTTTAGACTAGGTCTTGACTTTGGTTAGGTCTTGGATCTAGGCTGGGTTTTGACTTAGCTACTTGGTCAACTAAGTTGACTAGGTTAGGTTAGACTAACTCAATGCTAATTAATAAATAAAAGAAAACAAAAATCAATAAAGGTATTTAATTTAAATCTAATACACGTCTAACTAAGAATTAATTAACTAATAAAGACTACCTACCTAATTGTTGACTAAATTACTAACCTAACTTAACTACACGATTTTTTTCAAAACCAAAACTAAGGCCACTATGACTAAATTAATTAGGCCCTAATCTAATTTAATTCACTAAGGAAGGTTAAATAAAAGGAAGGAAAGGTGCATTAATGGCTTTTAGAAATTTGGAATATCAAAAACCGTCCAACCCAATTAGGAATGGCATTAAAATGCAACTTGGGAATTGGAAACGTCCAGCCTAGAGAACCCCACGGATTTGGCTTTTCAAACAAGAATTAAAAGCACTTATTTCTTTCTTGAAACCGTAGCCTCTCACTTTGGAAATTCAATTAATTTTCAAAATCACTTTCCAAAGTTCACTTCGTAACTCCCTTCTAATAAATAATCGAAATTTAATGCTTTTTTTAAATACTCCACACGATTTTTGAAAAATCAATTCTTTCCAAGAAAAAGTTTCCAACTTTAAGTCATTAATGACCCTCCTTCTAAAAAACGTCAAGACTAAAGGAAGGTTATTCTAGGCTAAGGAATTTAAACTTACCTAGGATAATGAAAAGATCTAGATGGAAAAATACGAATTTCTAAGCTAAGTAAATGAGCTATATCTAATTCAAGACTTACCTACCTAATTGGAATCCTAAAAACGTCTAAGGCATTAAACACTTAATGCATTGAATGTAGACACCCTAATGACTCTACCTACTTACAATTAAGTCCTACCTAAAATAGCCTAGAGCTTAATTGGAGCTCTAATGGCTGCCGCCCCTCCTTGGGGAAGAAGAAGACTAAAAAAAAAAAACTAAACTCAAAATTTCTTAATTAAGATAACACAAGTATGAAATTATATAAACGAACATAAATTAAATCTACAACTAAGGAAAACTACCAAAGTAATCTAAGATGCTAAGAATAAAGCTAACATAAAACAACAAATTATTAAACGACTAACCTAATGTACTAAACTAAAATTTCGAAAATACTAGCTCTATGTCTATGCAATATCTAACTAAACTCAGCATGAATCAACACTTTATGCTCTTAGAAACTAAACAACATAACAAACCGACCACTAGCTAGACAATTAACAACATAACACAAATCGACTTTTGATTTTTATATGAAGAAAACACCTAAAACTTGAGAACATCAAAAACAAGATTTAAGACGATCCTAAGATACTGAAATTAATTCACTCAACTTGACGAAACTGTGAACTGCGATACAACCAGGAAACCACATGAATTACACAAGGAAATCACATATACTTACACGACTTCACACATTCATTCACGATTTTAACAAAAACTTAGCATACGACACATAAGAAATCTAACTTCCTCTAAAACGCGAAGAAATGACCCTGGAAACACTTGAAGGAATTCAGATCATGCACTCACAATACAGAAACTAATGACAGACCATATACGTATTAAAATCCAAGGATCGGCTAGACTTAATCTAGCCGATTTTTCTTCTTTTCAAGCAAAAATGACACACAAACAAACCTAACGACTAAGATGAATCAAAATGAAATTTGTTTATGAGATTTTCTAGAAAAAAACACATATAACACGCTGGAAACAAAAACCCAAATCGACTAGAAGAACTTCTAGCCGATTTACACGTTTTAGATGAAAACGATGGAAAAACCCGAATCGAACACAAAAATAATGAAATAGAACCTAATCTATCGTGCTGGTCTGTGCACAAACTCTATACTAGGGCTGAAATAAGAAAAATGCAGGAAACACACAGAAATAATAAAAGAAAACCACACACACGAATTGGGTTTTAGCTAGAAGAAAAGGAAGAAGAAGACCTACCTCTTGGGTGATCCGACGACCGGGGGGATGAAGAAGAGCGGAAAGTGGCTTGATCTTGACGTCCCAAACTGTTCGAGAATGCTGGACTTCACCAAAAATAGCACTTTTGCAGCTGCTACATGTTGGAGATCCACCGAAGATGGAGTATGCGCCGATTCTTGATAGGAGGGTGTAGAAAACCGGATGGAGGTAGGGCCGGCTCACCTTGTTGGTGTGTTTCGCACTCCCACACAAGGTTAGTAGTCTCCACCTCTGCTACACCTGCAAAAACACAGAAAAATGGTGAAAACACAGCAAGGAAAAAGGAAGAAACATATAGAAACCACAAGAGAGATCGAAATATGCTTGGAAACCAAGCATGAACCGGTCTTCAATGGCCAAAACGTGAAAGAATGGAGGGGAAGGAGGTGCTGGAGCTAGAGGCACTGCAGGGGGCGTCAATTCCAAGCCAAAGACGTCTAGGGCTTCTCTAAAAATTGTATTTATAATTTTGACATTTTTTAGAAAGAAGGTTAAAAAAATATATTTTGCTAGGCGACACTTTCTGGGGGGTTTTCTGCAAAACTTTTTGAAATGGATATGGATAGGCGTGTGGGTTGGGTTTTGGGCTTTCTAAGGGTTGATCCAAAGTCCAAATAACCTAATTGGGTCGGATATGGATCCGATCCACCTCGAAATCCGTGCCCAAACACTGAAATAGCCATAACTCTCTCATTTTAACTCTGTTTTTTTTTTAAATTCGAACCATAACCCCTTACTATCAAAATACATCTAAACATGGGTTTAAAACCTTAAACTTGTTACAAAATACATGAAAATCTTATTAACATGATGTGCATTTCATGCATCATCAAATACCCCCATGCTTGAATGTTTGTTAGTCCCTTAACAAACCCTAATTATGCTATGCAACAAAGACAAGAAATGCTAAATATGAATGCATAAAAACTAACTCACTTTCGTAGGAATCACGGTTGTATTTAGCGTATGCAACAAGCCCTTTTAACCCCTAGCTTACACTAGTGGACGAGTAAGGTCTCGTGAGGGTTTGCAGAGATGCTACCCATAAACATCAATGAAATGCAAGGATGATTTTTTCAAAAATATGAGGCTCTTAAGAATGCAGTTGGAACAAATATTTCATGTAATTGACATTCTCAAAACAAGTTTAAAAATCTCATGCCACCACAGTAAAAATTCTTTTTCCTTCACTTTTCTAATATTGTAGCTATTTTATGCTTTTTCTCAGAAAGTAAAGTATTCTCATGTTTTACTCATTTATTCTCACTTGTATATTTTCTGCACAGTAATACACCTATATGCCTAAGCAATGAAAATTTTCTCATTCAGTACATTCTTTTTCTTTCATTTTCACCTTTTTTTTCAACTTTGTTCTCTTGAGCATTCTTCTCACACAAGCACTATTTCGAATAGTCAGTTTTCGTGACCCATGTAGCGAGCTTTGGGTCAGTGACTCCCAGGTTGGCCAACCTTAGGGCACTAGATACAAAGTATCCCTCAGACTTAATTGCTCGAGTCACTAGACCTTCTATTCTAATAGTTTACGTATAGTTTTCCTCTCGTCATGTGCAATGTCTTTATCTCTTAGACTTTCTATGTAGTCCATGTAACAAGATTTCAAACCGGTGGCTCCCAAACCAGCTGGCTTTGAGGCACCAGGTGTAAAACACCCTTTAGATTCTACTTACTCGAACTACAAAGGCCACAGATATCAACTAGACAAGAAGATGATCTCCTTCGTTATCCTTTTCGTCAAAAGACTCAAACACTCCATCTCGTGTCTGAGTTCCACTACTAGGATTCACGAAGACATCAACAACTAAACGTAGCTCTATTCTTTTTAAACTCATTTTTTTTTCAAAAACATCTTTCCATTGCTTATTTCTTTTCATAAAACATATTGTGCATACTTATACAAAAGTGATTCAAAATTTTCTAACAATCAAATACTATCTTTTCTTTGAATTTTCTCATAAATAACTACTCTATTTGAATTAGTTCAGAAGAAAAAAATAATTTTCATAGGGCTTAAAAATTTGTAAACTGTTAGATTATGCCAAAAACAATCATTTATGTTACAACTCGTTCTCAAATGCCTACTTTAATTACCAGAATTTTTTTTTTAATTTTTGTGTGCATCTAAACCACCCCCCCATGCTTGAATGACACTGTCCTTAGTGGCATACAAAATAAGTAAAAATGCAAAGCAAATGCATACTAAAAGACCATAAGATGAATATGGGATAAAGGATAGATACCACCTGATCTGCTCTGGGCTTCAGAATTTCAATTTCATCTGATATTTGAATTCTTTGAAAGCTCTGCTCTGTACCTGGTAACTGATACACTACATGTTAGATTCATACTGCATAGATCAAAAACAAATGTCAACACAATTGAGATAAAATACTGAATAAAGAAAAATACTGAAATGAAAAACAAACTACTGTACATATGATACATCCTTCTGGTCGAATCCTCATGCCTTCGTGAGATGCACTATCTCACACTCACCATCCTGCAAAGCATCTGAAATAAAGGGCTTCAGTCTTTGCCCATTTACCTTGAATGTACCTTGGATCATAGGATCGAATAATGTCACTGCTCCATGGAAAAATACTTCTTTCACAATGTAAGGACCTGTCCATCTCGATCTCAACTTCCCTGGGAATAAATGCAAGCGAGAATTGTATAACCACACTTTCTGCTCTGGCTCAAACACTTTCCTGGCAATATGCTTATCATGAAATGCTTTCGTTCGAGCTTTGTATAATTTGGCATTCTCATACGCATCATTCCTGAGTTCCTCTAATTCTGAGAGCTGCAGTTCTCTCTCTTTGCCAGCCTGGGTAAGGTCAAAATTCAATTTCTTGAGAGCCCAATATGCTCTATGCTCTAGCTCGACAGGAAGATGGCATGCTTTCCCGAATACAAGGCGATACGGGGACATGCCAATGGGAGTCTTAAATGCAGTTCTATATGCCCAAAGTGCATCATCTAAGCGATGGGACCAATCCTTGCGGTCCGGGCGAACTCTCTTTTCTAAAATCCGCTTAATCTCCCTATTGGACACTTCAACCTGTCCACTAGTTTGCGGATGATATGGAGTGGTGAATCTATGATTGACAGAATATCTTCTCAACAGAGAAGCTATCTGTACATTCCTAAAATGCTTGCCACCATCGCTAATCATCGTACGTGGCACACCAAAATGACTGAAAATGTTGTGCTTAATGAACTTAAGCACTATTCTATGATCATTGGTCTTGGTTGCCACAGCCTCGACCCACTTGGACACATAATCAACCACCACAAGAATGTATAAATTTCTGAATGAAGGCGGAAATGGTCCCATGAAATCAATGCCCCAAACATCAAAAATCTCGACTATCAAAATTGGAAGCAAGGGCATCATGTCCCTCTTGGACATGTTCCTAATCTGCTGACATCGAAGACATCGCCTACAGAACTCATGAGCATCCCTGTGGAGTGTGGGCCAATAAAATTCTGACTGCAAAACCTTTGCAGCCGTCTTCCTACTGCTAAAATGCCCTCCACAGGCTAATGAATGGGAAAAATTAAGAATGGACTCGTACTCCTCCTCCGGAACACATCTCCTAATGATCTGGTCTGCACAGTATTTGAACAACTTTGGTTCATCCCAATAATAGTGCCTCACCTGAGATAGGAATCTCTCACGCTTATTCTTGTTCCAATGCTCAGGTATCTGCCTCGAAACCAGATAGTTCACAATATCTGCAAACCAAGGTAACTGCGGTGTACTGACTGACATGATCCGCTCGTCGGAGAAAGAATCACTGATCAACCTCTGATCCTGCGTGGTCTCCACGATCAGTCTGAAAAGATGGTCTGCTACTACATTCTCGCTTCCCTTCTTATTTCGAATCTCGAGATCAAACTCCTGTAGTAGTAGAACCCAACGAATCAATCTCGGTTTGGTGTCTTTCTTATTCAACAGATATTTCAATGCAGCATGGTCAGAATAGACAACCACCTTCGAACCGAGTAAATAGGACCTAAATTTGTCCAATGCGAAAACTACCGCAAGTAGCTCCTTTTCTGTCATAGTATAATTCATCTGAGCATCAGACTGAGTTCTACTCGCATAGTAGATCACATAGGGCTTCCTATCAATGCGTTGTCCTAAAATAGCCCCCATAGCATAATCAGATGCATCGCACATAATCTCAAATGGAAGAGTCCAATCTGGAGGTCTCAAAATGGGTGCAGTAATCAAGGCCTCTTTGAGAATATCAAAGGCCTTCATACAATCCTCGCTAAAAACAAAGGGCTGATCTTTCTCCAGTAAAGTACATAGCGGTCGAGAGATTTTACTGAAATCTTTTATGAACCACCTATAAAAGCCCGCATGCCCTAAAAATGACCGAATTTGCCTCACAGAGGTGGGTGGAGTCAAACGGGAAATGGATTCCACCTTCACTCTGTCAACCTCAATACCTCGCTTGGACACAATGTGTCCAAGCACAATCCCCTCTTGGACCATAAAATGACTATTTTCCCAACTCAGGACAAGATTTGTCTCCGCACACCTACTCAGTACTCGAGTAAGTTTTTGGAGGCAATCTTCAAAAGAAGAGCCATAAACTGAAAAGTCGTCCATGAAAACTTCCATCACATCATCAATCATGTCCGAGAAGATAGCAAGCATGCACCTCTGAAAAGTGGTCGGGGCATTGCAGAGCCCAAACGGCATACGTCTAAATGCGAAGGTGCCATAAGGACATGTAAACATAGTCTTCTTCTGGTCGTCAGGATGGACAACTACCTGATTGTATCCTGAATATCCATCTAGAAAACAGTAGTAGCTCTGTCCTGCGAGCCTCTCTAAGATCTGATCAATGAATGGCAATGGGAAATGATCTTTCCTAGTTGCCACATTCAGCTTCCGATAATCAATACAAACTCGCCATCCTGTAGTGGTCTTCATCGGATTTCTTTCACCTTTCTCGTTCTCGACCACAGTGAGTCCTAACTTCTTCGGCACAACCTGAATCGGACTGACCCACTGGCTATCAGAAATAGGGTAAATGATTCCAGCATCTAACCACTTCACCACCTCGTTCTTCACCACTTCCTTCATATTGGGATTTAGGCTTCTCTGCATATCCCTAACTGGCTTGACTTTCTCATTACAATGGATTCTATGCATACAGAATGAAGGATCAATCCCCTTCAGATCAACAACTCCCCAGCCAATCGCTGCCTTGTGCTCTCGAAGAATAGTCAGCAATCTCTGCTCCTGCTCCTCAGTGAGCAGGGACGAGATGATCACAGGCAGAGTCTCATCATCTCTGAGGTATGCATACTTGAGTGAATCCGGTAAGGGTTTCAACTCAAGTTTCGGAGGTGACTCGATCGAAGATTTGGTGGGGGTCTCCGCAAGTGGTGGGAGAGTCTCAATGATGGCTCTCCAAGGTGGTCTCTCTGACGGCACTCTAGACACATCTACGCTATCTATATAATTATTCTTCTCTACATGGTACAAATCTAAAGAATCCTCAGTAATATACAACTCGGGCTGCTCTTCCACTAACTCATGTGCAATATCTACATGAAAGCAGTCCATGTCTCCCGCTGGTCCCATCGCGGCATTGAAAATATTCAGCTTGACCTTCCTATTGCCGAATGAGAGATCCATGGCTCCGGTCCTACAATTGATACATGCATTGGCAGTCACCAAGAATGGTCTGCCCAAAATAATCGGAGTTTGGTGCTGCTGTCTATCCACTCCTTCCATATCCAGAATAATGAAATCGACAGGGAAATAAAAGTCATCCACTTTAACTAGCACGTCCTCCAAGACACCTCTCGGTACCTTGACAGAACGATCTGTCAGTTGAAGTGTAATAGGAGTCGATCTCATCTCTCCTAACCCGAAAGAATCAAAGAAATACCCGAGCAAAATGTTCACGCTTGCTCCAAGATCGAGCAATGCGCGTTCTATCCGGATGTTCCCTATAGTATATAGTACAAGCAATGATAGGGGCTCTAGGGTCCTTGAGCTTTGGTGGTGTCTGATGCTGAAGTACTGAACTCACCTGCTCAGTCAAATGGACCCTGTTAGGAACTCTCTCTCTGGATTTACGCTTCTGCGTACATAGCTCCTTCAGGAATTTGGCATATGCCGGCACCTGCTGAATCGCATCAAGCAAAGGTAAGTTGATCTGCACATGCTTGAAGATGTCAAGCATGTCCTGGATCTTCTTACCCTGCTTCTCTCTAAACCCAGGAGACTGTAATGCTTTGGGATAGGGTGGTGGAGGAATATACTCTGCTGGCTCCTCCTTTTTGTGAGAAGGCTCACTCCTATCCTTCTTCTGCATTGAGGATGAAGATGATGATGATGAAGATAATGAAGATGATAATGATGGCTGAGCCGACGTAGGTGAAACAATGGTCTCTGGCTCCTCTATCCTCTCTCTACTCTCTCTCTGCTCTTGACATGATACTCACGTCCACTCCTCAGGGCCATAACAGATTTGGCCTGCTGCTGTGTCTCAGTATGAAACAGGCCTCCAGTCATCTGGTCCTTGCCCTTCGAGTTCATGACAGCCTGACTCGGCAATGTACCCTCGGGTCTCCTACTAATAGCCTTAGCTAACTGTCCCATTTGCGACTCCAACTTCGCAATGGACTGCGTATGTGAGCTCAATAACTGGCTACACTTCTCGAAGGCGTTCTGATTAGAGGTTTTCACCTCTTGGAATGGCTGGACAAGTCTCTCCTTAAAAGATGTCTGCGGGGCAGACTCCTGCTGAATCGGGGGAGGAACTGAAGAAGAAGACTAAGAATAGCTCGGCCTCTGGAATGGCTGAGTAAAAGATGGCTGCCGAACTGGCTGAGAGGATGTAGGCATCTGTAAGGAAGACTGTGGATTCTTCCATGAAAAATTGGGATGGTTACGCCAACCCGGATTATATGTCGATGAAAATGGGTTATTCGGCGGTGTGACACAACCTTGAGCTCCTTGAACTTGTTCTTGAACAAATTCAGGGTACTGAGATGCTGACGGGCACTCAGTGATATCGTGTGCTGGACTGGCACAATGAGTACACACCTGATGTGTAGTGGCCGGTCCTGATAGAAGCTGGTCCAGCTTCTGAGCAATCATGTCTACCTTGCACTGTAGTGCAATAGATGGACCAATCTCAAGAACACCAGCTTTCTTCTGAATGCTGGGTGTGGCTCTATCCGAATGAGAACTCGAAGCATGGTGGAGGGAATTTTCGGCGAATGTATCAAATAACCTCCATGCTTCATCCTCGCTCTTTAGCATGAATGTCCCTCCACATGAAGAGTCGATCATCTGACGATTCTTGTCAGACAATCCATCGTAGAAGCTCTGCACCAGTTGCCATTTCGGCACCTGATGATGGGGATATTTCCTGGGGAGATCCTTCATTCTCTCCCAGGTCTCATGAAAGTGCTCACCATCTAGTTCTGCAAAACTAGTGATGGCTCTACGATATTGGTTCGTACGACCAATGGGAAAGTATTTCCGAAGAAACTCCTGCTGTAACTGATCCCAGGACTCTATTTCTACAGAATCTAAGGACTTTAGCCAATACTTGGCTTTGTCCTTCAATGAGAAAGGGAATAGAGTCAACCTCAAAGTGTCATCATCGAAATTCTGTATCTTTACCGTAGAACAAATTTCGAGGAATTCATCTAAATGCCGGTAGGGATCCTCATGACTAAGGCCATAAAAAGATGGAAGCATCTGAATAATGCTGGCCTTAATCTCATAATGCGACGCTCCTACATTGGGTCTCCGAATGCAGGATGCCTGAACATAGTCTGTGGGAATGAAGTATTCCCGCAGAGGACGTGGATGAACTGAGGGTGGAGGTGGAGGATCCATGTCAGCCATGGTTGTCGAACTTTGATGAGAATGTAAAATTCTCTCTGGGTTGTCAACAAATGGATGTAATGGTGTTCCTAAACCTCGTCGACCCTGCATACACTGGTACTAAGACCAGATGTAAGCAAACGACCTAAATCTAAATCTAAACTAACACCGGTACTAAAATGTAAATAAAACAAATAACAACAACTAGGAAACAGATATACTAACTATCTATGTCATAATTCTATAACTAAATAAATAAATAACAAAGTAACTATTCTAAAATACTGAAACAAATAAATACAGGAAATCACAAACTAAGTTTTTCTAAAACCCACCTGTCTAATCGCTCCTTGCAGAATGAAAAATTAAGTGAATCCTAGAAAGAACAGTACGTGAATTCTATATTTACTAACTATGTTAATCCTATATCCACTTACTAATCCTACTAACTAAAAATAAAATAATTAATTAACTAACTAAAACAAATTAATAAATCAAACTCTAAGAAATAAAGTAATTAATTCGCCGTTCCCCGACAACGGCGCCAAAATTTGGTTGATATTTTGAAATGATCTTTTTAAAACAATTATTTTTAATAAAACTTTGGAAAATCGTCAACCAAAAGTGTAAAAACCGACTTTCCACAAAGTGGTAAGTACGGGTCGAATTCTCAGGGAACAGGAATTAATATAGATATTTCTGTAAAATTTAATTTACTAATTACAAATATCCATCTACAATTACACAACTAATGAAATTACAATAAAAAAACTTGAAATAGCAATCCAGTCTTCAGTTGCACGCCAGGGGTATTTCCATCTTTTCGCCAATTATTCACTCTTCGCACTTGGACAATAACCCTGGAAAACTAAATATGCTTTTCAACCTAAAAATGAAGGAAAATACAAAGTTAGTATTTTAATCTAAGAATGAAAACTATAAATGAAACTAAATCTAATTTTACGAAATTAATAAAACAAGTTCTAATTATCAGACGATAATTAAATAAAATACTAAACTAATTCTAAAATTAGCTAAACTAATTATAATAATGCTGTATGATGATTATGCAGCTCCTAAAATGCAGAAACTACTGAAAACAGACCTAAAATGCTGAAACTAAGGAAATTACAAAAATGCCCCTAACTAGTGGAAAATAGATTTCTGACAGACTGTCGTAAAACCACTGTTTGACAGAGCAAACGAGGTCTGATTTTCCCGAAACTTGTTCTGTTCTGTAACTAACAGATTAAATAATCTGACAGTTTTTACAAAACGAAAAAATGATATCTGTAACTCCAGATATAAGCGTTTCAAAACTGGGAAAAATCAGGATATCGAAAGTCCTGTAATTTAAAAACTAGAAAAAGCGCTTTTCGCAAAACGCTTAAAAATCAGAACAAATCAACTCCGAAAGAGCTGAAATTTGGTCTGCAGTCAGATAACACGTCAATAAAGTGAACGGAAAAATAATTTTTGGAAAACTCAAAATTTTTGCACATAAAATAATGCTTGTGCGACATGGCAAAAATCGGGTTTTTCTTTGAGTACACTATTCACTTTATAAATCTATTTAAACTCTAAAAAATGCAGATTAAACCTAATGCAATCTAAATGACATTGAATGACAGTGTATATGCAGATGATTATTATACTTATACTAAATGCATGACAAACGAAATACAATAAGCAAATTATGACTAAAGCTACGTTAACTAACGATGCAAATGCAACTATAATAATCAAAGGGATACAAACCTAGTTACATAAATTAAGATATGCAGTTATTACCAACTAACTACAATTGGAATAATTGAACTACAAAAATGAATCACAAGAATCAATTACAACTTGAACAAACGTTTCTACAATCTAACTAGATCAATGAAGTAAATAACTAAACTAATTATTCTACGGTTAATATGACTTAAAACCAAATGAAATGAATCCACTAAAGACCAAAGGCTGGGATTAGGATAGGGTTAGGGTTAGGTTTACTCGGTTGACTCAACTAGGCTCGAGTTGGGGTACGGTAGGCTCGGTTGACTCACCCTGGGTAGGAATAAGACTTGACTGGGTTACTCGACTAGGTTCGGTTGACTCGACTAGGTTTAGACTAGGTCTTGACTTAGGTTAGGTCTTGGATCTAGGCTGGGTTTTGACTTAGCTACTTGGTCAACTAAGTTGACTAGGTTAGGATAGACTAACTCAATGCCAATTAATAAATAAAAGAAAACAAAAATCAATAAAGGTATTTAATTTAAATCTAATACACGTCTAACTAAGAATTAATTAACTAATAAAGACTACCTACCTAATTGTTGACTAAATTACTAACCTAACTTAACTACACGATTTTTTTCAAAACCTAAACTAAGGCCACTATGACTAAATTAATTAGGCCCTAATCTAATTTAATTCACTAAGGAAGGTTAAATAAAAGGAAGGAAAGGTGCATTAATGACTTTTAGAAATTTGGAATATCAAAAACCGTCCAACCCAATTAGGAATGGCATTAAAATGCAACTTGGGAATTGGAAACGTCCAGCCTAGAGAACCCCACGGATTTGGCTTTCCAAACAAGAATTAAAAGCACTTATTTCTTTCTTGAAACCGTAGCCTCTCACTTTGGAAATTCAATTAATTTTCAAAATCACTTTCCAAAGTTCACTTCGTAACTCCCTTCTAATAAATAATCGGAATATAATGCTTTCTTTAAATACTCCACACGATTTTTGAAAAATCAATTCTTTCCAAGAAAAAGTTTCCAACTTTAAGTCATTAATGGCCCTCCTTCTAAAAAACGTCAAGACTAAAGGAAGGTTATTCTAGGCTAAGGAATTTAAACTTACCTAGGGTAATGAAAAGATCTAGATGAAAAAATACGAATTTCTAAGCTAAGTAAATGAGCTATATCTAATTCAAGACTTACCTACCTAATTGGAATCCTAAAAACGTCTAAGGCATTGAACACTTAATGCATTGAATGTAGACACCCTAATGACTCTACCTACTTACAATTAAGTCCTACCTAAAATAGCCTAGAGCTCAATTGGAGCTTTAATGGCTGCCGCCCCTCCTTGGGGAAGAAGAAGACTAAAAAAAAAAACTAAACTCAAAATTTCTCAATTAAGATAACACAAGTATGAAATTGTATAAACGAACATAAATTAAATCTACAACTAGAAATCTAAACTAAGGAAAACTACCAAAGTAATCTAAGATGCTAAGAATAAAGCTAACATAAAACAACAAATTATTAGACGACTAACCTAATATACTAAACTAAAATTTCGAAAATACTAGATCTATGTCTATGCAATATCTAACTAAACTCAGCATGAATCAACACTTTATGCTCTTAGAAACTAAACAACATAACAAACCGACCACAAGCTAGACAATTAACAACATAACACAAATCGACTTTTGATTTTTATATGAAGAAAACACCTAAAACTTGAGAACATCAAAAACAAGATTTAAGACGATCCTAAGATACTGAAATTAATTCACTCAACTTGACGAAACTGTGAACTGCGATACAACCAGGAAACCACATTACACAAGGAAATCACATATACTTACACGACTTCACACATTCATTCACGATTTTAACAAAAACTTAGCATACTGATGATGCATAAATATTGCATTTTATTAACATGTTTTCACTGCATAAATGCATCATATATAGGTTTAAAGCATACACTTAGGTGCATAATGATGTTAGAGAGCTCTGGTTCAAATTTCATCAAAATCGGAGTTAATTTGAAGGAATTATGGCAATTACAGTGAAACGGGTCAAATATTGGATCCGATTTGATAGATTTGGATCCAGACGCCCATTTGGACTTTGGATCTGGACCAAATTACATGGATTTATCCCAGCTCCAGCCCTCTTAAGTTTTGTAAAAACATTTTCTAAAAAACCTCTGCAGAAAGAGGCGCCCAGTAAATATTTTTATTTTAAACCTGTTTTTGTAAAATAGCCAAAAGAAGCCAAATCGCCTAAAAGGAGAGGGGCGCCCATTCCAGCCCTGTCTTTGGATTTGTTTGGACATCCCTTGCAGTGATTCTAACTCCATCAGCTTCTTCCCCTCCATCCCTCCACGTTTTGGCCATTGAAGACCGGTCTATGCTTGATTTTCAAGCATATTTTCGATCTCTCTTGTGTCCGTTTCATTTCTTTCTTTCTCCTTGCTGTAGTTTCACCACTTTTCTGTATTTTTGCAGGTGTAGCAGAGGTGGAGACCATTAACCTTGTGCTGGAGTGCGAAACACACTAACAAGGTGAGCCGGCCCTACTTCCATCCGACTTTCTATACTCTCCGATCGAGAATCGGCTCACATTCCATCGTCGGTGGATCTCCAACGTGTAGCAGCTGCAAAGGTGCCATTTTTTGATGAAGTCCAGCATTCTCGAACTGTGTAGGACGTCCATCTTCAGCCACGGTCCGCTCTTCTTCATCCCCCCGGTCGTCGGATCTTCCAAGAGGTAGGTCTTCTTCTTCCTTCTCTTCTAGCTAAAACCGAATTGAGGGTTGATTGGATTTTTTATTTTCTGAGTGTTTCTTGTTTTCTTTTCGTTTTCAACCTTAGAATAGAGTTCGTGCATAGGCCAGCACGCTAGATTAGGTTTTCTTTCATTGCTTACATATTTAATTGGTGTTTTTCCATTGTTTTTATCTAAAAATATGTAAATCGGCTAGAGGCTTTTCTAGCCGGTTTGGGGTTTTTGTTTCCAACGTGTTCGTGGGTCTGTTCTATTGCAAATCCAATTATAAAAGCCATTTTGATTCATCTTATTTGTGGATTTGATTGTGTCTTGTTCGTATTTTATTAACATGTTTTCACTGCATAAATGCATCATCTATAGATTTAAAGCATACACTTAGGTGCATAATGATGTTAGGGAGCTCTGGCTTGAATTTCATCAAAATCAGAGTTAATTTGAAGGAATTATGGCAATTAGAGTGAAACGGGTCAAATATTGGATCCGATTTGAGAGATTTGGATCCAAACACCCATTTGGACTTTGGATCTGGACCAAATTACATGGATTTAACCCAGCTCCAGCCCACTTAAGTTTTGTAAAAATATTTTCTAAAAAACCCCTGCAGAAAGAGGCGCCCAGTAAATATTTTTATTTTAAACCTATTTTTGTAAAATAGCCAAAAGAAGCCAAATCGCCTAAAAGGAGAGGGGCGCCCATTCCAGCCCTGTCTTTGGCTTTGTTTGGACGTCCCTTGCAGTGATTCTAACTCCAGCAGCTTCTTCCCCTCCATCCCTCCACGTTTTGGCCATTGAAGACCGGTCTATGCTTGATTTTCAAGTATATTTTCGATCTCTCTTGTGTCCGTTCCATTTCTTTCTTTCTCCTTGCTGTAGTTTCACCACTTTTCTGTATTTTTGCAGGTGTAGCAGAGGTGGAGACCATTAACCTTGTGCGGGAGTGCGAAACACACCAACAAGGTGAGCCGGCCCTACCTCCATCCGGCTTTCTACACCCTCCGATCGAGAATCGGCTCACATTCCATCATCGGTGGATCTCCAACGTGTAGCAGCTGCAAAGGTGTCATTTTTTGATGAAGTCCAGCATTCTTGAACTGTGTAGGACCCCCAGTTCAGTCACGTCCTCTGCGGGAATACTTCATTCCCACAGATTATGTTCAGGCATCCTGCATTCGGAGACCCGAAGTAGGAGCGCCTCATTATGAGATTAAGGCCAGCATTATTCAGATGCTCCCATCTTTTTATGGCCTTAATCACGAGGATCCCTACCGCCATTTAGATGAATAACTCAAAATTTGTTCTACGGTAAAGATACAAAATTTCGATGATGATGCCTTGCGGTTGACTCTATTCCCTTTTTCATTGAAGGACAAAGCCAAGTATTGGCTAAAGTCCTTAGATTCTGTAGAAATAGAGTCATGGGAGAAATTACAACAGGAGTTTCTCCGAAAATACTTTCCCATTGGTCGAACGAACCAATATCGTAGAGCCATTACTAGCTTTTCAGAGCTAGATGGTGAGCGCTTTCATGAGACCTGAGAGAGAATGAAGGATCTCCTCAGGAAATGTCCCCATCATCAGGTGCCGAAATGGCAACTGGTGCAGAGCTTCTATGATGGATTGTCTGACAAGAATCGTCAGATGATCGACTCTTTGTGTGGAGGGACATTCATGCTGAAAAGCGAGGATGAAGCATGGAGGTTATTTGATACATTGTCTGAGAATTCCCTCCACCATGCTTTGAGTTCTCATTCTGATAGAGCCACACCCAGCATTCAGAAGAAAGCTGGTGTTCTTGAGATTGGTTCATCTACTGCATTACAATGCAAGGTAGACATGATTGCTTAGAAGCTGGACCAGCTTCTCTCAGGACCATCCACTACACAGCAGGTGTGCACTCTTTGTGCCAGTCCGGCACACGAGATCACTGAGTACCCTTCGACGGCTCAGTACCCTGAATTTGTTAAAGAACAAGTTCAGGCAGCTCAGGGTTACGTCAGACCGCCAAATAACCCATTTTCATCGACATATAATCCGGGTTGGCGTAACCATCCCAATTTTTCATGGAAGAATTCACAGTCTTCCATGCAGATGCCTACATCCTCTCAGTCAGTTCGGCAGCCATCTTTTACTCAGCCATTCCAGAGACCGAGCTATTCTCAGTCTTCTTCTTCTTCAGTTCCTCCCCCGATTCAGCAGGAGTCTGCCCCGCAGACATCTTTTGAAGAGAGACTTCTCCAGGCATTTCAAGAGGTGAAAACCTCTAATCAGAATGCCTTTGAGAAGTGTAGCTAGATTTTGAGCTCACATACGCAGTCCATTGCGAAGTTAGAGTCGCAAATGGGACAGTTAGCTGAGGCTATCAGTAGGAGACCTGAGGGTACATTACCGAGTCAGGCTGTCATGAACCCGAAGGGCAAGGACCAGATGACTGGAGGTCTGTTTCATACTGAGACACAGCAGCAGGCCAAATCTGTTATGACCCTGAGGAGTGAACGTGAGTTTCATGTCGATAGTAGAGAGAGGATAGAGGAGCTAGAGACCATTGTTTCACCTACTTCGGCTCAGCCATCATTATCATCCCCATCTCCATCATCATCTTCATTATCTTCATCTTCATCCACTTTATCATCAGAGAAGAAGAAGGATAGGAGTGAGCCTTCTCACAAAGAGGAGGAGCCACCAGTGTATATTCCCCCACCACCCTATCCCAAAGCATTAGAGTCTCCCGGGTTAAGAGGGAAGCAAGGTGCGAAGATCCAGGACATGCTCGATATATTTAAGCATGTGCAGATCAACCTACCTTTGCTTGATGCGATTCAGCAGGTGACGGCATATGCCAAATTCCTGAAGGAGCTATGTACGCAGAAGCGAAAATCTAGAGAGAGAGTTTCTAACAGGGTCCATTTGACTGAGCAGGTGAGTTCAGTACTTCAGCATCAGACACCACCAAAGCTCAAGGACCCTGGAGCCCCGATCATTGCATGTACCATAGGGAACATCTGGATAGAACGCGCATTGCTTGATCTTGGAGCAAGCGTGAACATTCTGCCCAGATATTTCTTTGATTCTTTCGGACTAGGAGAGATGAGATCGACTCCGATTACACTGCAGCTAGCAGATCGTTCCATCAAGGTACCGAGAGGTGTCTTGGAGGACGTGCTAGTTAAGGTGGATGACTTCTATTTTCCAGTCGATTTCATTATTCTGGATATGGAAGGAGTGTATAGCCAGCACCAGACTCCGATTATTTTAGGCAGACCATTCTTGGCGACTGCCAATGCGTGCATCAATTGTAGAACCGGAGCCATGGATCTCTCATTCGGCAATCGAAAGGTCAAGCTGAATATTTTCAATGCCGCGATGGGACCAGCAGGAGACATGGACTGCTTTCATGTAGACATTGCACATGAGTTAGTGGAGGAGCAACCCGAGTTGTACATTACTGAGGACTTTTTAGATTTGTACCATATAGAGAAGAATAGCGGTGTAGATAGTGTAGATGTGTCTAGAGTGTCGTCGGAGAGACCACCTTGGGGAGCCGCCATTGAGACTCTCCCACCACTTGTGGAGACACCCGCCAAATCTTCGATCGAGTCACCTCCGAAACTTGAGTTGAAACCCTTACCGGATTCACTCAAGTATGCTTATCTCAGAGATGATAAGATTCTCCCTGTGATCATCTCTTCCTTGCTCACTGAGGAGCAAGAACAAAGATTGCTGACTATTCTTCGAGAGCACAAGGCAGCGATTGGCTGGGGAGTTGCTGATCTGAAGGGGATTGATCCTTCATTCTGCATGCATAGAATCCATTGTGATGAGGAAGTCAAGCCATTTAGGGATATGCAGAGAAGGCTAAATCCCAACATGAAGGAAGTGGTGAAGAATGAGGTGGTGAAGTGGTTGGATGCCGGAATCATTTACCCTATTTCTGATAGCCAGTGGGTCAGTCCGATTCAGGTTGTGCCGAAGAAGTCAGGACTCACTGTGGTTGAGAACGAGAAGGGTGAGAGAATTCCGATGAGGACCACTACAGGATGGCGAGTCTGTATCGATTATAGGAAGCTGAATGTGGCAACTAGGAAAGATCATTTCCCATTGTCATTCATTGATCAGATCTTAGAGAGACTCGCAGGGCAGAGCTACTACTGCTTTCTAGATGGATATTCAGGATATAATCAGGTAGCTGTCCATCCTGACGACCAAGAGAAGACCACATTTACATGTCCTTATGGCACCTTCGCGTTTAGACGTATGCCGTTCGGGCTCTGTAATGCCCCGGCTACTTTTCAGAGGTGCATGCTTGCTATCTTCTCGGACATGATTGATGATGTGATGGAAGTTTTCATGGACGACTTTTTAGTTTATGGCTCTTCTTTTGAAGATTGCCTCCAAAAACTTACTCGAGTACTGAGTAGGTGTGCGGAGACAAATCTCGTCCTGAGTTGGGAAAAGAGCCATTTTATGGTCCAGGAGGGGATTGTGCTCGGACACATTGTGTCCAAGCGAGGCATTGAGGTTGATAGAGCTAAGGTGGAATCCATCTCCCGTTTGACTCCACCCACCTCTGTGAGGCAGATTCGATCATTTTTAGGGCATGCGGGTTTTTATAGGTGGTTCATAAAAGATTTCAGTAAAATCTCTCGACCGCTTTGCACTTTATTAGAGAAAGACCATCCCATTGTTTTCGGTGAGGATTGCATGAAGGCCTTTGAGATTCTCAAAGAGGCCTTGATTACTGCACCCATTTTGAGACCTCCGGATTGGACTCTCCCATTTGAGATTATGTGCGATGCATCTGATTATGCTATGGGGGCTATTCTAGGACAACGCGTTGATAGGAAACCCTATGTGATCTACTACGCGAGTAGAACTCTATCTGATGCCCAGATGAATTATACCACGACAGAGAAGGAGTTACTTGCAGTAGTTTTCGCATTGGACAAATTTAGGTCCTATTTACTCGGTTCGAAGGTGGTTGTCTATTCTGACCATGCTGCATTGAAATATTTGTTAAATAAGAAAGACACCAAACCGAGATTGATTCGTTGGGTCTTACTACTACAGGAGTTTAATCTCGATATTTGAGATAAGAAGGGAAGCGAGAATGTAGTAGCAGACCATCTTTCCAGACTGATCGTGGAGACCACGCAGGATCAGAGGCCGATCAATGATTCTTTCCCTGACGAGCAGATCATGTCAGTCAGTACACCGCAGTTACCCTGGTTTGCAGATATTGTGAACTAGCATGTTTCGAGGCAGATACCTGAGCATTGGAACAAGAATGAGCGTGAGAGATTCCTATCTCAGATGAGGCACTATTATTGGGATGAACCGGAGTTGTTCAAATACTGTGCAGACCAGATCATTAGGAGATGTGTTCCGGAGGAGGAGTACCAGTCCATTCTGAATTTTTCCCATTCATTAGCCTGTGGAGGGCATTTTAGTAGTAGGAAGACGGCTGCAAAGGTTTTGCAGTCAGGATTTTATTGGCCCACACTCCACAAGGATGCTCATGAGTTCTGTAGGCGATGCCTGCGATGTCAGCAGATTGGGAACATGTCCAAGAGGGACATGATGCCCTTGCTTCTGATTTTGATAGTCGAGATTTTTGATGTTTGGGGCATTGATTTCATGGGACCATTTCCGCCTTCATTCGGAAATTTATACATTCTGGTGGCGGTTGATTATGTGTCCAAGTGGGTCGAGGCTGTGGCAACCAAGACCAATGATCATAGAGTAGTGCTTAAGTTCATTAAGCACAACATTTTCAGTCGTTTTGGTGTGCCACGAGCGATGATTAGCGATGGTGGCAAGCATTTTAGGAATGTACAGATAGCTTCTCTTCTGAGAAGATATTCTGTCAATCATAGATTCACCACTCCATATCATCCGCAGACTAGTGGACAGGTTGAAGTGTCCAATAGGGAGATTAAGCGAATTTTAGAAAAGACAGTTCGTCCGGACCGCAAGGATTGGTCACAACGCTTAGATGATGCACTTTGGGCATATAGAACTGCATTCAAGACTCCCATTGGCATGTCCCCGTATCGCCTTGTATTCGGGAAAGCATGCCATCTTCCTGTCGAGCTAGAGCATAGAGCACACTGGGCTATCAAGAAATTGAATTTTGACCTCACCCAGGCTGGCAAAGAGAGAGCACTGCAGCTCTCAGAATTAGAGGAACTCAGAAATGATGCGTATGAGAATGCCAAATTATACAAAGCTCGCACGAAAGCATTTCATGATAAGCATATTGTCAGGAAAGTGTTTGAGCCAGAGCAGAAAGTGTGGTTATATAATTCTCGTTTGCATTTATTCCCAAGGAAGTTGAGATCGAGATGGACAGGTGTGATCATCGCAAAATTTTTCCTATTCTCTTGTTTCTCTCTCTTCCTTCTCTTTTTCTTTTCCAACCTCTATTTTCCTCCTTTTTGAAGGGAGAAAAATAAAAGAGAGAAAAGAAAGAGAGAAGAGAAAAGAAAGAAAGAAAGAGAGAGAAAAGGAATCCTTTTGCGGGTTTTCACTTGACCTAAATTTGAAAATATTTAGAAATTAACTCGCCTCCGTTTTTTAAAATATTGCGGGAAAATGGAGAGACGGGATTCGCTCGTCGGTACGAGGTTTGACCATTCTTGGCGCCTTTACCAGGGGTAATCGAACCAAGGATCGAATCTATGCCTTTTGCTTTGCCTAAATATAATCTAAGAATTTATTCTAACTCTAAATGTACAAAGAATCATACTTGTGCAATGCAAGGATGTATGTTCTTTTGAAAATTGATTTAGAAATTTCCAAGTATTCTGAGATGAACTTGGTAAAGGAGTGAAGAAATGATTTAATATGACTTAGAACTTGAGATAGATTAGAAGAATTCTAAGTTTTTGAAGTAAATCAGGATTGGAAGAATAAATGAGAAGGAATGACTTGAAGCTTTGCAATGGAAGGAAATGAAGTTTCAAAGTTAAGAAATAGATTTTAAATTTTGAATTTGAATTTAGGAAAGGAAATGAATACTTGAGAAGGAATTGAATTTAGACCTTGAAGTTTGTAATTTAGAATGGATCTGAGAAAATTAAATGATATTTAAAATAGAAATGGAATTGAAATCTAGAATTAGAATTGGATTCCGAATCCTAAACAGAATGGGATTCGAGATCTGAGATGGACTTGGATTCTGGATCCTAGAATAAATTTGGATCTTAAGTCTAAGATCCAAATGTAGAATTGGATTCTAGATCCTAAGTGGATTTGGATATGAAGTCTAAGATCTAACATAGAATTGGATTCTAGATCCTAAAGTGGAATCGGATCTGAAATCTAAGATCCAAATGTAGAGTTGGATTCTGGATCCTAAAGGGGATTTGGATCTGAAGTCTGAGATCCAATATGAGTGTTGACTCCTGGATCCTAAAATGGATTTTGAGTTGTTTAAATTCAGAAAGTGAATCAAGAACTTCCAAGTTTAAATTGAACTTGAAAAATGAAATTTAGATTTTGAATATACAAATGAATTTCGAAGTCAATTTAGACCTTGAATTTTGAATTTGAAATTTAGAAGATAAAGAGGATCTCAAAGTTAATTTGAACTTTGGATTTGGTTTGAATTTGAATATAAAATGAATTTGAAATCTCAAAGTTAGATTGAACTTTGAGATTTTTTTAAAAAATGAAATAGAATTTTGAAAATTGAAAGAATGAATTGGATTTGATAAGGATTGAAGATAGATTTGAAGAAAGTATTTACATTACTTGGAGTTTTTGAAGAGGAAATTTCGGAAATATGATGCAATTTTATCCTAAATGATGAATGAATTTAAATTTTTGAAATTGGATTTTGAAAAGCTATTTCATTCTTTAAATGAATTTTAAAATAAGATTGAAGATATAATACATCCTTGACTATGGTCATTGAATGTATTATATAATAATCTATATTTAAATTCAGGTGAAGAGTGAAACACATTTGGTGCTTTTATAGAATTTAAAATGAAATGAACTCTCAATATACCCTGACTATGGCCATTGGCATATGTTTTGAGTTAATTTTAAGTTAAATTCTGATAAAAGGAGAAAATATTTAAGGAAAATATGATGAATTTTGAGAACGGATCCAGTGTGGATCCAGTGTTATCTCGTAAAAGATAGAAATCCTAAGTCTTGTTTACATCCTGACTATGTCCATTGATGTAAATCATCAACTTAGGATTTATTATCTCTTATGAAATGGTGCACGTGCCATTCGTGTTCTCATTTGTGAGATTTTGAAAAATAAAGATAAAAACATGAAAACAAGCAATTTATGATATTTACAAAGCTCATTCATTCTATCTAAAACAGGGAATGTAAATTCTCATTTAGATCTAGCTATTACAACACATGAAATCAAATTTACAGCCCCAAATGAAGAATTTATCCACATATTTCCAGCAAGACAACTGGATTAGCATGAGAATGGAAGAAAAATGGCATATACTATATGGATATCTTACAAAATGTTCATATGAATGATGAAAAGGATAGAGGGAATGAAATATATGCTTATACATATATATATATATATATATATATATATATATATGCATGTATATGTATATCTATATATATATATATGCATGTATATGTATATCTATATACGTATATAGATTTGTATATATGTATGAATATATGTATACATATGTATACAGGTGAAATGGTGAATGTAAAGATGTGTGAAAGTTCATAGGTAAAGGATGGCTCTTTATATAGGAAGAATATCTAAACAAGAGCTCACTTAAATAGGCTTCTAACTCTTTCTTGGTTGATACTATAACTTCAATAGAAAATTAGGGGATGTTAACTAAACAGTTGCCCACGACATGATCCTTATGTCTACTTTGATGCATGGCATTTATCATTTGGCCAACTCAAGCCTGCTAAAACCGTGAGCTATTGTAATGCTGAATATTTAGGATGAATGCAATAATGAACATAGGCATAGTAATAAACCTTTGGCAACTGGGGTCATTCAAGATAACCAGGACTTTCATTCCTTTCTAGCAGAATATCATTGAGCCTACCCATTTCTAACCTTGATTCTATTGATTGTCCCCCTTTAAACTGCTAAATTGACTTGCACATCACATTTCACCATTATCTGGCAATGAAAACCCCACAAACCAAGGTTGTAGCAGGTCGGCTCATCTGGGTTAAGCTGGAACAAGGAAACAAAATGGCACACCTTGACAGGGCATTACTTAGGCTACTATGCTGTGGGAATGTATTTGACAGGGCGTTTGTGAAAATAGGTAGTAAATTGACAGATTGGATACTTATGAAAGGTGGGTTGTAGCTAGAAGGTATACATATTATGGAAATGGTGGCAATGTTATGCAAAACTGGAATGAGTTGGTAATGAAAATGGTTATCTTGGATATAGCTAATGAATATGGTAGGGTAAGTGTGGCTGATAGGCAACAGTAAGGTGTTGGAGGGATATAGCCATAGGGTGGCTATAGACAAGATGGTGTTTGGTGACAGCAATGGTAGGCGCTGCGGTGGGCGATCTAACGACAACCTATGATGCAGATGATGGTGGCGGTTGTGCAAGAAAAACAGGGGCTAAGTGCAGGAAATGAATGGGTAATTGATATGAAAATAGTGCATTGGTGGGGAGACGTGGCAAGTGAGGTGGGTGAATGTGGATGCTTTGGCAAGTGTATAATGTAAAAGTGATATTGTGACAAATGAGAGATGAGTATGGGTTTTGCAGGGTGATGTGGCATTGCAACAGATATGGGGGTGCTATCAGTGCTAATATTGACATACCACTACAATACATGTATACCAAAATAAAATAAAAAAAAAGTTATACAACATATAGTAAACAGAGAGAGAGTAAATGACTTATGTCTGATTAGCGGCTTAGTTCCTGCAAAAGGACTACTCAGATAACAAGGTGGTTCCCAACATCTTCAGGCTTCTGGAAGAGATCCACGAACACAGAAGAATCACCAGATTCCGATTTTGGCCTGCTTTGAACAGAGTAATTTGCTGACGCAGCCACCTGCTTTGAACAATACAGCAACAAATTGATATCAACTGTTTTACACTATCTTTTCCTTCTGTGGCATAATCTGGTTGCTTGGAGTAACTCTACAAAAGCACATTATATTGATGTAGGCACAGTGATCTCACGACTATTGAGCCCTTCTTTGCTGTTTTTTTTTTATTTGGGCCACAAATACCCCCAGCAATTGCTATTTTGTGACAGTAACATGGTCTGTTCTTATGAAAATGGGCATCTCTTAATAGAGGAGTCCCCAAAAGCTAATAATTACAAGCAAAGAGAATGAATGGAAACAGAAAGATAATTTAATTTATCAGCAACGTCAGATTGTCAATATTTAGGTAGAGATGGAATAAATATTTTATGGATATTTTTGCAACGATAGCTATATCAGCACCAAATATGCTTGGGCCCATATATACATAGGAAAACATGTTGCAGATAAACGAAATAAAGGCTATAAGCAAACCACAATTTAACCTCGTCCTTCGCCAATCAAGAACTTACCTTTCTATGACCACTCTTAAGGATCTAAAATAAATAGAACACCAAATTCATAAGATATTTTGAAATAAATAGAAACCACAGAGAGCATCATTTAGAAGAAATATATAACAATTAGACCAAATGAAAACAAAAAGGCCTCCTACCGAAGTACATATTTGGGGAAAAATTCTTCTGTTAAGCCTGCGGTAGATGAAGTGTCTCCTTGGGGATTTCTTCTTACGATGGAAACTATGCCCCAGTTCATAAAGGAGGAGTTCTATATGGATATATCATATAGCATGATTCCTTTTTAATCAAAGAATTCAAAACGGTGATTATGTTGAGATCCTTAAATTCTATTTCGATTTACATACCACAAGAAAAAAAATATGCACAATACATAAACAAACCTTTAGTTAAAAAAAAATAGCCAGATAGTGTGTTACTAGAACGAATTCAAGATTTTTTTTTTTTTTTTTTTAAAGTCAGCATTGGCAGTTAAAAACAAGTATAAATATAGATCCCCTGTAGACAGGAGAAGATCTAAAACAAAATGAGAAAAGCACCTCTATCATTCATTTCCACAAGAGCCGTTTCATCAGCAGGAAAGGGGGGGGCGATAAGCACAGTTCTTTGAATCAAACATTTCAATATACAAAAAAAAAAGATATCCAAATCAAAATTGTAATGATGGATGGATCTATCTTTCTATTCATATAGAAACCTCTTCTTTGCCACCACGTAAATGAATTGCAAAAACACATTAAGGAATATGTCCATGAAAAAAAGAAAAGAAAAAAAGATTCGATCTCATGGGGCAAGAAAGAGCTACTAAATGAATTTTAGGCCCGAATGTTACCAAAGACCTAAGAAAATTACCTATATCATAGCTCATCTTTTACTGATGCACCATCTTTTATTGATTCAGGTTGTGCGATTGTATCCTTGGTTTTCTGAACAAAATCAATGATGTCCTCTTTTGATCTATCCCCTTTGTATTGCACCAATTTGCCACTTGCAGATGAAAAATATAATGTAGGGTAGCCTTTAACATCAAAGATACTGCTAGGGTAATCGTTTGCAGTTGCATCCTAGAAAAATAAGCAAGTCAGCTATAAGGACTGGAATCACGCTGGTTTTATTACTGGTAGAATCCTACACTCCAGGCACTTCCACCAAATCTTCAAATGTAGCTTTACAGAACTCAGAGGCTTTCAGGATGCACAGGGGAAGAGGTCTTTGGATTGAGGCATAGATGAACCTATCCTCATGGTGACTGCCTTGATCCGAGATAAATTCATAGAGAGCAGTTCGAGAGCACATGGATGTTCACTCCGAACAAAAAAAAAAAAACCATTCTCAAGGCGAACACACTCAAGAGATGCTGATATAATGCAAAGGCAATTGGCGCAAATATCATGCTAACCCCCCTTTTTTTTATGTATATATAAACAATGCTGAACCTGCGACATAATGATATCGCACCAATGCCATCTACAAATATGCTCTAGATCCAAGATTTACAATACAGAATAATGTAAATGGTAGCTGGTGTGTCAATCTGAAGCTAGAGTGGCAAAGAGTATAGACGGGAAGGAATAACATTAAGAAAACATGTATACTGATGCAGAAAATGAATCGCCAACTGCATAAAATGTATATAAAAGAGAGAAGAAAAAAAAATATAATAATAATTAAGCGTAAATCAGAAGTGAAGGGGAAATTACAATAGCAATCCAGATGCAGGGACCAGTGAAAGGAAAATCGGATTCCCTAGAATAGAGACGATAATACAAGCAAACAGTCAAAATCTTACGGAAAATAAAATGGAGGTAAAAAGAAAAACTGAGCATCAGCCGTAGAATTGGATTTAAATTCGGATGAGCCCTATTTGCTTTTGAATCCTATAATTTGAGTAAAAAAAGAGGAAATAGAATCTCAAACTGGCAAAGCTAATGAAACACAAAACAAAAAAAAAAAAATATCGGAATGATACATTCCCTTTGTTGTAGCACAGGGATGGGCCGAAGTCGCTATGAGCGATTCAAACCCTATCCACGGTGCGATAAAAAAAAAAACAGAAAAATCAAAGTTATAAAAAGAATCAGAGAGGGGAAACACTTACAAAGATGATGTAGAAGTTCTGAATGAAGGAGTAAAACTCTCCTCTTCTACGGCGGAAATGTTCTGCTATTGAAAAATAGAAGAGGTTTTGCTTCCTTGATTGCTTGGTTTTCTTGATTTGGAAGAGGGAGGCCGGCTGTAGAGCCTTTGTGGCTGGTCCTTGATTGAGAAGGAAGAAGGGCTGCTTCGAACGTGACGTAACGGGAAGATGCTCCTGTAGCTCTGTAGGGGTCCGGCTTATAGAGAAGGCGCCAGAGGGAAAGAAGGATAAAGAAGGGTTTCGTGAAGGAGAAGAAGGTGGAAAGGTGATAATGGGTGATTCATGAAGAAGTAGATGATGCAGGGGTGAGAAGCGGTGGTGCGTGAAAAAGAGGGAGCTATGTGCAGGAATGGGGAGGTGAAGAAGCGATCTGGAGGAAGATGACCTTCGTCCCTTTTTAAAGATGGAAAGGAGGATGCGGTTGAAGATGGGGGGCTTACGAAGGAGGAGATGGAGGATTTTGTTAGAGATGGACGGCGACTGAGAGAGATGATGGGGAAGTTGAAGATCAGTGGCTCATCCGCGAGGATGAGGGATCGAAGGGTTTTGGGAGAAGGAAGGTCGGGCCATGGAGGAGAGAGGGAGGCGGCTGAGGAAGGAAGATGGCGAGAGTTAGGGTTTTCAAAAACCCTAACTCGACTTTAAAAATGAAAATAATGCTTTTTCCAAAGAAGGGCCTCTTTTAAAAAGTTTTCTCTAAAACAGGTTTCTAAAAATCATTTTGCAATTTTCTTTATGATTTTTTTTTTGTTCTTTTCTTTTAAAACATATATTTGTAAAAAACAAAACTCTAAAACTAAGAAAATTAATACTAATTTTACAAAATTTCATAATATTTCATAAGAGAAAGGTTCTTCTGAAAGATCACGGTTATTTTGGGAAAAATTTCTTCAAAAGAATGGGTTTGGACCCAAGTACTGAGAAAATGTTCAATTTTGACACTCGAATCGAAAAATACAATGTGATGGGCCCAAACAGATGTTGAATGGACTATTCAAGCTATTTAAAGGCTATTTTTGGTATTTTCTATAATTTAAATTTAAAATTTGAACAAGGAGATTTAGATTTGGATCTGGACAATGGATCCAGATCCGAAATCAATTTAAACATATAAAATGAATTTGATTTCAGTAAAACTTGAGAAATGAACTGAAATTTATATTTAAAAATGACACATTTGCTCAAAAAATGAATTTAGGGGCAAAAAGGGAATATTTAAAAGAATTTGAAAATTTTGGGGTGTTCACAGATGCCCCTCTTTGCTACTAAGCCGGTTGAAAGCCGAGCTTAGTTGCAAAGATAAACACTCCAAATTTTGAAAGAAATGCCTCAGCCAACAGATCTGAACTCGGTGTGGAAGAACTTATTTAAAAGACATGGTTTTCAGGTTTTAAAACTTTATCCTTGAATGGCTTGGGGGAAGACAAAATCCTCGAAAGTGATATGATTGAGTAGAAAATGAGGAAATCGTGATGGGACTTTGGGTGATGATCCCAAATGATGAAAGATAAGAATTTAGATCAAATTTCATGGGTGAGACAAGAGCGACTTTTGGAATGACTCAGGTTTGGCCCTTAACCTGGATGGGACGAAGATATATCAAAATAACTTTAATGGGGAAAGGAATATATGAGGACTTTGATGGGACAATTTTGAGAAAATGCCTCATGAGATGAAGCTCAAGTAGGATTTTATTCCGGATGGATATACAAAGCATGAATTCCTCGATGGGAAGAACCATGATGGGACTGGAGGAAGACACCTCGTCGAAACGAGGGAAACTCGTTGGAATGAGACTCAGGTTTAACCAAAACCTGAAAAAGAAGATACCTCAAGGGGCGAGGTTCAGGCTTAACCCTTAACCTGAAGGGGACGACCATACGGAATCCTCGAGCGAAGAAACCATGATGGGACCTTCAGAGTTTGGATGAACAAATCCGAAAGGGGTTTGCGAAAGGAGGAAGGAAATGGGGTTCCCTAAAGCTTGAAAAAGGGATGAACTTGGGTGTCTCATTGCTGAGACTGAAACCAACTTTTGAATTTAATGATCTCTCGCAGGAAGTACAGGTTTTGACCCTTAACCTGAGTGGGAACAACCATACGGATTTCTCGAAACCGTGATGGGACAGGAGAGATACTTCAACTGAATGGGGTAACTCTTCTGGAAGATATAAACAACGCTAGGTTGCACCAAAAATGGATATCGAATATTTATTTCAGTCTTTAGAATATCTAGAAAATTTTGCCAATAAGATAAATTTATAGTTGTCTTCATCGCTTGAAAATGTGCACATGTGTGCAAAGATATTCCCTCTTTTACCTAGAGTATTTCCTCCAACGAGGTTATCTTCTTGGTTTTAAGAGTCAAATTCAAAGTTTTTAGCGCTGATGATTTTCTTCAAGGAAGCTATCCATTTCCCTGATATGAGAGGAGAAGAAATATTCTCAATTTCATAAAAGCGAGTAGTGAAAGGATATTGATAAAAGAATTTCGCATAAGAAAAGACGACTTCTGGCAATTTTGGCAGTTTAATATCTGGGTGTTTTCCCATGATGATCTTCTTGCACTCTTTTTGAGTCATTGAGTTTTCCGGGCATTTTACATCATCCTTCATTTTGGAGATGTCCTGACTTTTCTCTCTTTTTCAAGGAAGGGTACGTCACAAACTCCTTCATCTTGGAGATGTTTCGATCCTTCTTATATCTTAGGGATTCTATTGATATTGGCTCAAAAGGTCTTTAGATGATAGCTGAAATCAAATATCATTTAGGGTTTGTCGGTAGGTCTATCACACTCGCCTTCATCTCGACGGTGATCTGAACTTTCCCTGGAAGGATCTTTTACAAACTCCTTCATCTCGGTAGATGATGCAAATCTTCTTTGGCCCCGGGGGTCTACTCGCTTAATTCGCCTTCATCTTGACGACAATTGAGAGATCCCTTTTGCCGATATTTGATTGCAGCTTTAAACTAGATAAGGTGATATGGATTAAGTGGAGTCTTTTATGGCTCAGGATATTTCCACTGTTTAATTGACAGAAAATCGTCTTTAAACATGCATCATAGCTATGATCAATATCAATTCGCTTCCGGCTTTTCAATGTCATCGAATATTTATTTCACTAATCATACCGAGGATATTTCTTTCATCCTTTTGGTTGATCAACAGGAAAAAGATTTGAATTTTACCTCTTTTTCGCAAAGAGTTTCACCTTTTATGAAGAAAAATACTAGAGGTAATCCGAGGTAATTCTTTTGTGCAGTAAGATTTATTTGGAATCAACAAGTAATTTTATCAAATTGGCAAGGTTTTCGAGCATCCTTTGTGAAATAATCACTCAATATAGATTTTGATGCGACCTTAAGTTGAAACTTGGGAAGAAATATTTAGGTTTTTGTTTTGACCGACCAGCTCGAAAGCAGGATTTTTTTTTTGGAAGCACCAGCTCGAAAGCAGGATTTGTTTGACCGACCAGCTCGAAAGCAAGATTTGTTTGACCGACCAGCTCGAAAGCAGGATTTTTTGGAAGTACCAGCTCGAAAGCAGGATTTGTTTGCCCGACCAGCTCGAAAGCAGGATTTTGATTGACCGACCATCTCGAAAGCAGGATTTTTTGAAAGCACCAGCTCGAAAGCAGGATTTTGGTTGCTCGACCAGCTCGAAAGCAGGATTTTGATGGAAGTACCAGCTCGAAAGCAGGATTTTGGTTGCCCGACCAGCTCGAAAGCAGGATTTTGGAAGTACCAGCTCGAAAGCAGGATTTTGGTTGCCCAACCAGCTCGAAAGCAGGATTTGATTGCCCGACCAGCTCGAAAGCAGGATTTTGGTTGCCCGACCAGCTCGAAAGCAGGATTTTTGGAAGTACCAGCTCGAAAGCAGGATTTGATTGCCCGACCAGCTCGAAAGCAGGATTTTATGGTAAAATGATTGGTATTGATATAGTTGTGACCCAAAGGCTTGTAAATGATATACTTTGATGAAGTTGTGACCCGAAGGCTTGAAGATGATAGACATTGATAAAATGGTAACCCGAGGGCTTGATAATGAAAGACATTTGATGAATTGATAGACATTTGATGGAAAATTAGTATATAATAGACAATGATTCAGGTTTATCCCTTAACCTGAAAGGGGAAAGAATAGAATTTAAGAAAAGAAATTTAGAAAATCAATTTGATGAGACTTGTATTTGAAAAAAAAATTCTCATAGGTAACATCATTGCCCCTACGAGAGGTCTCAGGATCATCCCTTATCCCGAGTGGAAAAAAGAATAAAATTTAAGAAAATTTAATAAAGGAAAATTGATATAAATCTACAAAGAATCAATAAAGATTGACAAAACGTGTATTTACAAAAGAATTCTCATAGATAGCGTTATTGCTCCTACGAGGGGTGTCAGGATTATCCCTTATCCTGAATGGGAAAAAGAATTTAAGGAATTTAAATGAAGAAAAGTTGATATAAATTTAGAAAATCAAATGAAGGTTTACGAAACTTGTATTTACAAAAGAATCCTCATAGGTAGCGTTATTGCTCCTACGAGGGGTCTCAGGATTATCCCTTATCCTGAATGGGGACACCTCGGACAACGAGGGTCAGGTTTATCCCTTAACCTGAGGGGGAAAAATAAAAATAAAGGAAATACCTCATGGGAAAGAGGCATCAAATTTATCCCTTAACCTGAAAGGGTAAAGAATAGAATTTTTTTAATAGAATTGAGGAAATATTGCTAAACTTGATAAAACTTGATAAAATCGATATAAACTTGATAAAAATATGAATAAAATGAATGAAACTGATATAAATATTAAATTTAACTGAACATTTATAAGATTTAAGAGGAAAAGGAGTTTTTCTGATCCTGCCTGCATATGGGATCTTTGAAAGGAAAAAAGGTTTATTATTTAAAAGATAAATGAGAAATCATTTTGGGAAGAAAATTCATTTGTAAGAAGAACGATCAGTGTGAGATCCGATCCTTTTTAAAAGGAATCATCATGAGAGATCATTATGAGGGTTAATTTTGAAGATAATGGTTTTGAAAAACCCATTTTAAGAAAAATCAATGTAATAGTTTACTTTGAAAAAGATTTGATCAAAATATTGAATTTTCGGTGATCATGAAGAAGTTTTTTGCAGAAATTCTCAAGATTTTTATGATTTCGAAAATCCTCATAGGTAATATCATTTCTCTCATGATGATGTTTTTAGGATTGTCCCTTAATTTAAAAAGAATATGAGAAATACAAGTTTTTCTAAAAATAAATGCCCCATCGTGACAAAAGATAGAGGTATTTGATATCAACAGGTATGAAGGAAATTTTGACATTTTCATTAATAGGAAAACATTGATAACAACGACATGAAATATTTACAAGCTTGTTGACCGAAGGTCACAAAAGACTGGGACGGAGTTGTCCCTATTAGGTGACTGAAAAAGAGAGAAAGCAAAAAATATTGACATGGTTCGGGAAGCTAGACCAGGACGGTAGCTACTCCTTTTTTTGATCTTCCACCAGCATATGTTTATCAATACAGTCTTGGACGATGTTTTTGAAAACAAAGCAGTGCTCGATGTCATGCCCCATCGCCCGATGGAATTTGCAGAACTGATCCTTGAACCTTCCCATAGTCCTAGGTGGGTCTGCTACCTTGGGAAGTTTAACCATCTCTTTTGTTGTCATATACTCAAGAACTTCCTCGAGTGTTTGCTCTAGGGGGGTAAACTCGCGGTCATATCCCCAACCATCATGCTTCGGTTTTCCTTGAGGCTTTGACTCTAACTGGATGCTCGAGGGAGGGCTGCCATTCTGCCTGTTGATCCCACTCTTTTGACTGGAACAGTCATCTCTGCCTGACCCGCCAGTGTGGTTCTTTCTGCCACCTCTTTTGTTTTTGCCATTGTTGTTGGAGGAACTGGTAGAAAAGGTAAAGTTGTTTTTCTTTTTCACATCCTGACTGCCTCCTGTCAAGGTGATGCCATGATAGGTTCCATTCTCTAATCTCATTTCGAGCCATTCGACTCACTCTATTAACTTGATGAAGGGTTTAAACGGAGAAGTGGAGATCAGACCCTTCAGAGGTTGAGAAAAATTGTTCAAAATTATTGAGAGTGCATGCCCTTCTGATATCGGATCTTTCATCCGGTTGCAAGTAGATCTCCATCTATGAATGAAATCCTTTGCCCTCTCATTGTCATTCTGCTTTAGGTTGAAAAGATGGTTGAGGGTAGGCGAAGCCTCAGTATTGAAGAGAAACCTTTAAATGAACAAGTTGATGACTTTGTCAAATTCTCGCAGTTCAATCGGGTTGATGTGATCGGCATACCATCTTGCTGCAACTCCCTCCAGACTGCGAGGAAAGCATAGGAATAAATCCCTATTGTTCTTTCTGAATCGGTTGCACTCGGCGAAAAATGTGGCCAGATGATCCTTGGGGTTGTCGGTCCCATCAAATTTTATGAATTTACGAGGAAGATCTTCCCAGTTGTCATCTCCTTCTAGGCCGTCATAAAAATCTGCGCCGGTGTAGACCTTTTTGCCTTTGTCCTGGGTTTGTAAGTCTTTGATCGCACGAGTCATTTCTCTCATTTTCTCCTGCATCGGATCTTTTGCTGGGATCTGACCTTTGGCTTTGCTTGCTGACTGGTGCCCCTCATTGACTTTCTTGGGTCGATACAAGGGATTGTGAAAATATGTCGGCTCCTCTTCCTCTGAGTCCTCCTTTGCCGAATCTGAAGTGCTGTCACACTGAACTTGTTTCTTGCTGACTTTTCCCTTGGCTTTGCTTTTAGAAGATATTTTCTCAGGGTTTTCCTCAGCCTGTTCAGACATCATTTTGGCCATCACTTTCCGAAATAACTTGTATGTAGCTGAATCAACATTGCTTTCTGCTTCTTGGCCCTGCTGCTTGGATGACCTGATGGAGTTCATTTCTTCTCCTTCACTGTCGCTTTGCTGGGGCACTGTTTCCTTTTCAGTCCTTGCCCGAACCATGATGAAATGTCAATGTCCTCTCTGAAGGTAAAAATGGGATATTTAGAAAAATTTTGGAGGAAAATATGATAAAGAAGGAAATCGAAGTCTAATAATGAAAATATCCCATTACGAGGGATTGGGTTGTCACCCAAAAATTTGTGACAACCACATTGTTTTTCTGAAAAAGAATGAACAAATACGTAATTTTGAAAGGGACATATCCTGACAAAAATTTATTTTATCACAAAAGAATTTTGAAAAAGGATATTTTTAAAGAGAAAAATTTTTTTTTTTGAAGAATTGCAGGCAGGATCAGAAGATTTTGGAAGAATTTTTAGAAGAAGAAGAAGAAGAAAAGGATAAAGAAAAATATACCTGGGTTTTAAAAATAAAGAGGATATTTTGAAACATATACCCAGGGTTTTGGAAAATATAAGGAAGATTTAAAATATCACACAATCACAGATATACAAGCAAGGATATACAAACAACACTCCCTAAAGCTGACTCTATATGCAATATTTGAAATGGCTGATAGGACCTTAATCCTAACTCTATGATTTAGATCATCTGATTCCAATCAAGGTACGCCGATATACTCAAGCCGAAGCTCGAAGTACATGGCATATAAGATATCTCTTCGGTTCTAAGGTAAAAGGCTTCCCAACATCCTTGAGCACCTACCGATATACCTCGGACTATGGCCCTTAGGTACGTGGTAGGGGGGCACGAACCCAAATAAGTGGTCCAGTTGTAAGGCTCTCTCCCGAACTATGGTTCAGTGAGACAGCCCAGCAACGTGAAAACCGGGACAATATAGGTAGGGATGTTTTCAAAATATGACCAATATGCAATAAAATCAAAAGGCTCTAATGCAAGTCCTAAAGAGATAGATTTAAATAAAGAGAAGCATACACTTGCATACATTGTTTGCATTCAATCCCTAGAATTGAGGAGAGTTGTATTTAAGACCTAAGTCTAATGTGAACATGGAATAATCTACTCAATATGGTCCTACCAAACCATACTTAGATCCTATATGCAATGATGTCAGCTTAGGACAGAGTCTAGGCTCCTTAAGGTTTTGCATGGAAAATGAAGCTGACATATGTTAGAATAAAGACTTAGATTATATAAAAGCAAAGCAAAGGCATAGATTCAACCGGACGAAGACGAGTCCCATCTCGGTCGCCAAAACTGTGATCATCGCAAAATTTTTCCTATTCTCTTGTATCTCTCTCTTCCTTCTCTTTTCCTTTTCCAACCTCTATTTTCCTCCTTTTTGAAGGGAGAAAAATAAAAGAGAGAAAAGAAAGAGAGAAGAGAAAAGAAAGAAAGAAAGAGAGAAGAGGAATCCTTTTGCGGGTTTTCACTTGACCTAAATTTGAAAATATTTAGAAATTAACTCCCCTCCATTTTTGAAAATATTGCGGGAAAATGGAGAGACGGGATTCGCTCGTCGGTACGAGGTTCGACCGTTTGTGAAGCCTTTACTAGGGGTAATCGAACCAAGGATCGAATCTATGCCTTTTGCTTTGCCTAAATATAATCTAAGAATTTATTCTAACTCTAAATGTACAAAGAATCATACTTGTGCAATGCAAGGATGTATGTTCTTTTGAAAATTGATTTAGAAATTTCCAAGTATTCTGAGATGAACTTGGTAAAGGAGTGAAGAAATGATTTAATCTGACTTAGAACTTGAGATAGATTAGAAGAATTCTAAGTTTTTGAAGTAAATCAGGATTGGAAGAATAAATGAGAAGGAATGACTTGAAGCTTTGCAATGGAAGGAAATGAAGTTTCAAAGTTAAGAAATAGATTTTAAATTTTGAATTTGAATTTAGGAAAGGAAATGAACACTTGAGAAGGAATTGAATTTAGACCTTGAAGTTTGTAATTTAGAATGGATCTGAGAAAATTAAATGATATTTAAAATAGAAATGGAATTGAAATCTAGAATTAGAATTGGATTCCGAATCCTAAACAGAATGGGATTCGAGATCTGAGATGGACTTGGATTCTGGATCCTAGAATAAATTTGGATCTTAAGTCTAAGATCCAAATGTAGAATTGGATTCTAGATCCTAAGTGGATTTGGATATGAAGTCTAAGATCTAACATAGAATTGGATTCTAGATCCTAAAGTGGAATCGGATCTGAAATCTAAGATCCAAATGTAGAGTTGGATTCTGGATCCTAAAGGGGATTTGGATCTGAAGTCTGAGATCCAATATGAGTGTTGACTCCTGGATCCTAAAATGGATTTTGAGTTGTTTAAATTCAGAAAGTGAATCAAGAACTTCCAAGTTTAAATTGAACTTGAAAAATGAAATTTAGATTTTGAATATACAAATGAATTTCGAAGTCAATTTAGACCTTGAATTTTGAATTTGAAATTTAGAAGATAAAGAGGATCTCAAAGTTAATTTGAACTTTGGATTTGGTTTGAATTTGAATATAAAATGAATTTGAAATCTCAAAGTTAGATTGAACTTTGAGATTTTTTTAAAAAATGAAATAGAATTTTGAAAATTGAAAGAATGAATTGGATTTGATAAGAATTGAAGATAGATTTGAAGAAAGTATTTACATTACTTGGAGTTTTTGAAGAGGAAATTTCGGAAATATGATGCAATTTTATCCTAAATGATGAATGAATTTAAATTTTTGAAATTGGATTTTGAAAAGCTATTTCATTCTTTAAATGAATTTTAAAATAAGATTGAAGATATAATACATCCTTGACTATGGTCATTGAATGTATTATATAATAATCTATATTTAAATTCAGGTGAAGAGTGAAAAACATTTGGTGCTTTTATAGAATTTAAAATGAAATGAACTCTCAATATACCCTGACTATGGCCATTGGCATATGTTTTGAGTTAATTTTAAGTTATATTCTGATAAAAGGAGAAAATATTTAAGGAAAATATGATGAATTTTGAGAACGGATCCAGTGTGGATCCAGTGTTATCTCGTAAAAGATAGAAATCCTAAGTCTTGTTTACATCCTGACTATGTCCATTGATGTAAATCATCAACTTAGGATTTATTATCTCTTATGAAATGGTGCACGTGCCATTCGTGTTCCCATTTTTGAGATTTTGAAAAATAAAGATAAAAACATGAAAACAAGCAATTTATGATATTTACAATGCTCATTCATTCTATCTAAAACAGGGAATGTAAATTCTCATTTAGATCTAGCTATTACAACACATGAAATCAAATTTACAGCCCCAAATGAAGAATTTATCCACATATTTCCTGCAAGACAACTGGATTAACATGAGAATGGAAGAAAAATGACATATACTATATGGATATCTTACAAAATGTTCATATGAATGATGAAAAGGATAGAGGGAATGATATATATGCTTATACATATATATATATATATATGCATGTATATGTATATCTATATATATATATATGCATGTATATGTATATCTATATACGTATATAGATTTGTATATATGTATGAATATATGTATACATATGTATACAGGTGAAATGGTGAATGTAAAGATGTGTGAAAGTTCATAGGTAGAGGATGGCTCTTTATATAGGAGGAATATCTAAACAAGAGCTCACTTAAATAGGCTTCTAACTCTTTCTTGGTTGATACTGTAACTTCAATAGAAAATTAGGGGATGTTAACTAAACAGTTGCCCACGACATGATCCTTATGTCTACTTTGATGCATGGCATTTATCATTTGGCCAACTCAAGCCTGCTAAAACCGTGAGCTATTGTAATGCTGAATATTTAGGATGAATGCAATAATGAACATAGGCATAGTAATAAACCTTTGGCAACTAGGGTCATTCAAGATAACCAGGACTTTCATTCCTTTCTAGCAGAATATCATTGAGCCTACCCATTTCTAACCTTGATTCTATTGATTGTCCCCCTTTAAACTGCTAAATTGACTTGCACATCACATTTCACCATTATCTGGCAATGAAAACCCCACAAACCAAGGTTGTAGCAGGTCGGCTCATCTGGGTTAAGCTGGAACAAGGAAACAAAATGGCACACCTTGACAGGGCATTACTTAGGCTACTATGCTGTGGGAATGTATTTGACAGGGCGCTTGTGAAAATAGGTAGTAAATTGACAGATTGGATACTTATGAAAGGTGGGCTGTAGCTAGAAGGTATACATATTATGGAAATGGTGGCAATGTTATGCAAAACTGGAATGAGTTGGTAATGAAAATGGTTATCTAGGATATAGCTAATGAATGTGGTAGGGTAAGTGTGGCTGATAGGCAGCAGTAAGGTGTTGGAGGGATATAGCCATAGGGTGGCTATAGACAAGATGGTGTTTGGTGACAGCAATGGTAGGCGCTGCGGTGGGCGATCTAACGACAACCTATGATGCAAATGATGGTGGCGGTTGTGCAAGAAAACGGGGCTAAGTGCAGGAAATGAATGGGTAATTGATATGAAAATAGTGCATTGGTGGGGAGACGTGGAAAGTGAGGTGGGTGAATGTGGATGCTTTGGCAAGTGTATAATGTAAAAGTGATATTGTGACAAATGAGAGATGAGTATGGGTTTTGCAGGGTGATGTGGCATTGCAACAGATATGGGGGTGCTATTAGTGCTAATATTGACATACCACTACAATACATGTATACCAAAATAAAATAAAAAAAAAAGTTATACAACATATAGTAAACAGAGAGAGAGTAAATGACTTATGTCTGATTAGCGGCTTAGTTCCTGCAAAAGGACTACTCAGATAACAAGGTGGTTCCCAACATCTTCAGGCTTCTGGAAGAGATCCACGAACACAGAAGAATCACCAGATTCCGATTTTGGCCTGCTTTGAACAGAGTAATTTGCTGACGCAGCCACCTGCTTTGAACAATACAGCAACAAATTGATATCAACTGTTTTACACTATCTTTTCCTTCTGTGGCATAATCTGGTTGCTTGGAGTAACTCTACAAAAGCACATTATATTGATGTAGGCACAGTGATCTCACGACTATTGAGCCCTTCTTTGCTGTTTTTTTTTTATTTGGGCCATAAATACCCCCAGCAATTGCTATTTTGTGACAGTAACATGGTCTGTTCTTATGAAACTGGGCATCTCTTAATAGAGTAGTCCCCAAAAGCTAATAATTACAAGCAAAGAGAATGAATGGAAACAGAAAGATAATTTAATTTATCAGCAACGTCAGATTGTCAATATTTAGCTAGAGATGGAATAAATATTTTATGGATATTTTTGCAACGATAGCTATATCAGCACCAAATATGCTTGGGCCCATATATACATAGGAAAACATGTTGCAGATAAACGAAATAAAGGCTATAAGCAAACCACAATTTAACCTCGTCCTTCGCCAATCAAAAACTTACCTTTCTATGACCACTCTTAAGGATCTAAAATAAATAGAACACCAAATTCATAAGATATTTTGAAATAAATAGAAACCACAGAGAGCATCATTTAGAAGAAATATATAACAATTAGACCAAATGAAAACAAAAAGGCCTCCTACCGAAGTACATATTTGGGGAAAAATTCTTCTGTTAAGCCTGCGGTAGATGAAGTGTCTCCTTGGGGATTTCTTCTTACGATGGAAACTATGCCCCAGTCCATAAAGGAGGAGTTCTATATGGATATATCATATAGCATGATTCCTTTTTAATCAAAGAATTCAAAACGGTGATTATGTTGAGATCCTTAAATTCTATTTCGATTTACATACCACAAGAAAAAAAAATATGCACAATACATAAACAAGCCTTTAGTTGAAAAAAAAATAGCCAGATAGTGTGTTACTAGAACGAATTCAAGATTTTTTTTTTTTTTAAAGTCAGCATTGGCAGTTAAAAACAAGTATAAATATAGATCCCCTGTAGATAGGAGAAGATCTAAAACAAAATGAGAAAAGCACCTCTGTCATTCATTTCCACAAGAGCCGTTTCATGAGCAGGAAAGGGGGGGGCGATAAGCACAGTTCTTTGAATCAAACATTTCAATATACAAAAAAAAAAGATATCCAAATCAAAATTGTAATGATGGATGGATCTATCTTTCTATTCATATAGAAACCTCTTCTTTGCCACCACGTAAATGAATTGCAAAAACACATTAAGGAATATGTCCATGAAAAAAAGAAAAGAAAAAAAGATTCGATCTCATGGGGCAAGAAAGAGCTACTAAATGAATTTTAGGCCCGAATGTTACCAAAGACCTAAGAAAATTACCTATATCATAGCTCATCTTTTACTGATGCACCATCTTTTATTGATTCAGGTTGTGCGATTGTATCCTTGGTTTTCTGAACAAAATCAATGATGTCCTCTTTTGATCTATCCCCTTTGTATTGCACCAATTTGCCACTTGCAGATGAAAAATATAATGTAGGGTAGCCTTTAACATCAAAGATACTGCTAGGGTAATCGTTTGCAGTTGCATCCTAGAAAAATAAGCAAGTCAGCTATAAGGACTGGAATCACGCTGCTTTTATTACTGGTAGAACCCTACACTCCTGGCACTTCCACCAAATCTTCAAATGTAGCTTTACAAAACTCAGAGGCTTTCAGGATGCACAGGGGAAGAGGTCTTTGGATTGAGGCATAGATGAACCTATCCTCATGGTGACTGCCTTGATCCGAGATAAATTCACAGAGAGCAGTTCGAGAGCACATGGATGTTCACTCCGAACAAAAAAAAAAAAACCATTCTCAAGGCGAACACACTCAAGAGATGCTGATATAATGCAAAGGAAATTGGTGCAAATATCATGCTAACCCCCCTTTTTTTTATGTATATATAAACAATGCTGAACCTGCGACATAATGATATCGCACCAATGCCATCTACAAATATGCTCTAGATCCAAGATTTACAATACAGAATAATGTAAATGGTAGCTAGTGTGTCAATCTGAAGCTAGAGTGGCAAAGAGTATAGACGAGAAGGAATAACATTAAGAAAACATGTATACTGATGCAGAAAATGAATCGCCAACTGCATAAAGTATATGTAAAAGAGATAAGAAAAAAAAAATATAATAATAATTAAGTGTAAATCAGAAGTGAAGGGGAAATTACAATAGCAATCCAGATGCAGGGACCAGTGAAAGGAAAATCAGATTCCCAAGAATAGAGACGATAATACAAGCAAACAGTCAAAATCTTACGGAAAATAAAATGGAGGTAAAAAGAAAAACTGAGCATCAACCGTAGAATTGTATTTAAATTCGGATGAGCCCTATTTGCTTTTGAATCCGATAATTTGAGTAAAAAAAGAGGAAATAGAATCTCAAACTGGCAAAGCTAATGAAACACACAAAAAAAAAATAAAAATATCGGAATGATACATTCCCTTTGTTGTAGCACAGGGATGGGCCGAAGTCGCTATGAGCGATTCAAACCCTATCCACGGTGCGATAAAAAAAAAAACAGAAAAATCAAAGTTATAAAAAGAATCAGAGAGGGGAAACACTTACAAAGATGATGTAGAAGTTCTGAATGAAGGAGTAAAACTCTCCTCTTCTACGGCGGAAATGTTCTGCTATTGAAAAATAGAAGAGGTTTTGCTTCCTTGATTGCTTGGTTTTCTTGATTTGGAAGAGGGAGGCCGGCTGTAGAGCCTTTGTGGCTGGTCCTTGATTGAGAAGGAAGAAGGGCTGCTTCGAACGTGACGTAACGGGAAGATGCTCTTGTAGCTCTGTAGGGGTCCGGCTTATAGAGAAGGCGCCAGAGGGAAAGAAGGATAAAGAAGGGTTTCGTGAATGAGAAGAAGGTGGAGAGGTGATAACGGGTGATTCATGAAGAAGTAGATGATGCGGGGATGAGAAGCGGTGGTGCGTGAAAAAGAGGGAGCTATGTGCAGGAATGGGGAGGTGAAGAAGCGATCTGGAGGAAGAGGACCTCCGTCCCTTTTTAAAGATGGAAAGGAGGATGCGGTTGAAGATGGGGAGCATACGAAGGAGGAGATGGAGGATTTTGTTAGAGATGGACGCCGACTGAGAGAGATGATGGGGAAGTTGAAGATCAGTGGCTTATCCGCGGGGATGAGGGATCAAAGGGTTTTGGGAGAAGGAAGGTCGGGCCATGGAGGAGAGAGGGAGGCGGCTGAGGAAGGAAGATGGCGAGAGTTAGGGTTTTCAAAAACCCTAACTCGACTTTAAAAATGAAAATAATGCTTTTTCCAAAGAAGGGCCTCTTTTAAAAAGTTTTGTCTAAAACAGGTTTCTAAAAATCATTTTGCAATTTTCTTCATGATTTTTTTTTTTTGTTCTTTTCTTTTAAAACATATATTTGTAAAAAACAAAACTCTAAAACTAAGAAAATTAATACTATTTTTACAAAATTTCAGAATATTTCATAAGAGAAAGGTTCTTCTGAAAGATTAGGGTTATTTTGGGAAAAATTTCTTCAAAAGAATGGGTTTGGACCCAAGTACTGAGAAAATGTTCAATTTTGACACTCAAATCGAAAAATACAATGTGATGGGCCCAAACAGATGTTGAATGGACTATCCAAGCTATTTAAAGGCTATTTTTGGTATTTTCTATAATTTAAATTTAAAATTTGAACAAGGAGATTTAGATTTGGATCTGGACAATGGATCCAGATCCGAAATCAATTTAAACATATAAAATGAATTTGATTTCAGTAAAACTTGAGAAATGAACTGGAATTTATATTTAAAAATGACACATTTGCTCAAAAAATGAATTTAGGGGCAAAAAGGGAATATTTAAAAGATTTTGAAAAATTTGGGGTGTTCACAACAGGTCCTTACATTGTGAAGAAATATTTCCCCATGGAGCAGTGACATTATTCGATCCTATGACCCAAGGTACATTTAAGGCAAATGGGCAAAGACTGAAGCCATTCATTTCAGATGCCTTGCAGGATGGTGAGTGTGAGATAGTGCATCTCACGAAGGCATGGGGATTCGACCAGAGGGATGTATCATATGTACATTAATTTGTTCTTCATTTCAGTGTTTTTCTTTATTCAGTATTTCATTTCATATGTGCTAACTTGTGTTTTGATGTATGCAGGATGAATTTAACATTTAGTGTATCAGTTACCAGGTACAGATAAGAGTTTTCAAAGAATTCAAAGATCAGATGAAATTCAACTTCAGAAGCTCAGAGCAAATCAGGTTGTATCTATCCTTTCTCCCATATTTTTGTTAGTGTCTTTTAGTGTGCATTTGCATTACATTTTTACTTATTTTGTATGCCACTAGGGACAGTGTCATTCAAGCATGGGGGGGTGGTTTAGATGCATGCACACAAAAATCTAAATTTTTTTTTATGACTGGTAATTAAAGTAGGCATTTGAGAACAAGTTGTAACATATATGATTGTTTTTGGCATAATCTAACAGTTTATAAATTTTTAAGCCCCATAAAATTATTTTTTTCTAAACTGATTCAAATAGAGTAGTTATTTATGAGAAAATTCAAAGAAAAGATAGTATTTGATTGTTAGAAAATTTTGAATCACTGTTGTATAAGTATGCACAGTATGTTTTGTGAAAGAAATAAGCAATGGAAAGATGTTTTAAAAAAATGAGTTTAAAAAGAATAGAGCTACGTTTAGTTGTTGATGTCTTTGTGAATCCTAGAAGTGAAACTCAGACACGAGATGAAGTGTTTGAGTCTTGTCAGGAAAAGGAACGAAGGAAATCATCTTCTTGTCTAGTTGATATCTGTGGCCTTTGTAGTTTGAGTAAGTAGAATCTGAAGGGTGTTTTACACCTGGTGCCCCAAAGCCAGCTGGTTTGGGAGTCATCGGTTCGAAAGCTTGTTACAGGGACTGCATAGAAAGCCTAAGAGATAGAGACATTGCACATGACGAGAGGCAGACTATACGTAAACTATTAGAATAGAAGGTCTAGTGACTCGAGCAATTAAGTCCGAGGGATACTTTGTATCTAGTGCCCTAAGGTTGGCCAGCCTGGGAGTCACTGACCCAAAGCTCGCTACACGGGTCACGAAAACTGACTATTCGAAATAGTGCTCATATGAGAAGAATGCGCAAGAGATCAAAAGTTGAAAAAAGAGTGAAAATGAAAGAAAAAGAATGTGCTGAATGAGAAAATTTTCATTGCTTAGGCATATATGTGTATTACTGTGCAGAAAATATACAAGTGAGAATAAATGAGTAAAACATGAGAATACTTGACTGTCGTAGAAAAATCATGAACTAGCTAAAATATTAGAAAAGTGAAGGAAAAGAATTTTTACTGTGGTGGCATGAGATTTTTAAACTTGTTTTGAGAATGTCAATTACATGAAATATTTATTACAACTGCATTCTTAAGAGCCTAATATTTTTAAAAGATCATCCTCGCATTTTATTGATGTTTGTGGGTAGCATCTCTGCAAACTCTCACGAGACCTTACTCGTCCACTAGTGTAAGCTAAGGGTTTAAAGGGCTTGTTGCATATGCTAAATGCAACCGTGATTCCTACGAAAGTGAGTTAGTTTTTTTATTTTTTTTTAATATTTTTTTTTTGTTATAAGAGCTTTCATGTTAAATGGGTAGTCCTTATTTTCATTGCATGGTAGAGTGTATTGCTAGGGACTAGCAATTATTCTAGCATGGGGGTATTTGATGATGCATAAATATTGCATTTTATTAACATGTTTTCACTGCATAAATGCATCATCTATAGGTTTAAAGCATACACTTAGGTGCATAATGATGTTAGGGAGCTCTGGTTCGAATTTCATCAAAATCGGAGTTAATTTGAAGGAATTATGGCAATTACAGTGAAACAGGTCAAATATTGGATCCGATTTGAGAGATTTGGATCCAGACACCCATTTGGACTTTGGATCTGGACCAAATTACATGAATTTAACCCAGCTCCAGCCCACTTAAGTTTTGTAAAAACATTTTCTAAAAAACCCCTGCAAAAAGAGGCGCCCAGTAAATATTTTTATTTTAAACCTGTTTTTGTAAAATAGCCAAAAGAAGCCAAATCGCCTAAAAGGAGAGGGGCGCCCATTCCAGCCCTGTCTTTGGCTTTGTTTGGACGTTCCTTGCAGTGATTCTAACTCCAGCAGATTCTTCCCCTCCATCCCTCCACGTTTTGGCCATTGAAGACCGGTCTATGCTTGATTTTCAAGCATATTTTCGATCTCTCTTGTGTCCGTTCCATTTCTTTCTTTCTCCTTGCTGTAGTTTCACCACTTTTCTGTATTTTTGCAGGTGTAGCAGAGGTGGAGACCATTAACCTTGTGCGGGAGTGCGAAACACACCAACAAGGTGAGCCGGCCCTACCTCCATCCGACTTTCTACACCCTCCGATCGAGAATCGGCTCACATTCCATCGTCGGTGGATCTCCAACGTGTAGCAGCTGCAAAGGTGTCATTTTTTGATGAAGTCCAGCATTCTCGAACTGTGTAGGACGTCCATCTTCAGCCACGGTCCGCTCTTATTCATCCCCCCGGTCGTCGGATCTTCCAAGAGGTAGGTCTTCTTCTTCCTTCTCTTCTAGCTAAAACCGAATTGAAGGTTGATTGGATTTTCTTATTTTCTGAGTGTTTCTTGTTTTCTTTTCGTTTTCAACCTTAGAATAGAGTTTGTGCATAGGCCAGCATGCTAGATTAGGTTTTTTTTCATTGCTTACATATTTAATTGGTGTTTTTCCATTGTTTTTATCTAAAAATATGTAAATCGGCTAGAGGCTTTTCTAGCCGGTTTGGGGTTTTTGTTTCCAACGTGTTCGTGGGTCTGTTCTATTGCAAATCCAATTATAAAAGCCATTTTGATTCATCTTATTTGTGGATTTGATTGTGTCTTGTTTTGGTTGCAATTTTGAAAAAGAAAAAAATCGGCTAGATCTATTCTAGCCGATCTTTGCATTTTAGTTAAATTTGTGTTTTTTAAGTTAGTAAGTTGTGTGTTTTGCTGTATGTTTTGCATGTTAACAGCAGCATAAAATTATGTTAAGTCATTTCATTATTTTAGGATTGGTCTAGAGAATCGTTTTTAGCATTTTGTGTCTTTGGTGTTTTGGATCTATTGAAAAATAAAAATTACAAAAGTCGAATTTTCATTTCTTTATGTTTTAAAATAAATTCCAGCATATTGTTGTTCATGTTTGCTTTTATGTAATTAGGAGTCCTTTTTATTATTTTCTAATTTAGTTTTATCAAAATAGTGGTTATTTAGTTTTATTGTTTTTTGTTAATTTATATTCTTATTTTTAATTTTTGTGTGGATCTTCTTCTTCCCCAAGGTGGGGCGGCAGCCATTAGAGCTCCTATTGAGCTCTAGGTCAATTTTTTAGAAAGTCTTAATTGCCATTAGTTGAGTTAGGAAGGTGTCTAGGTTCAATGTATTAGGGTTTTCTCTCCTAGCCGTTTTTAGGGGTCAATTAAGTAGGTTTTGGGAATTAGGTTAGCATTAACTCCTAGGAAATCGATTTTCCATTTAAGTTCTTTTATTCCCTAGGTAGATTTAATTCTATTGGTTTAGAAAGTAGCACCAATTGAAGTTGGCGATTTTGGAAAAAGGAGGTTCTTCAAAAATCGTGTGAGGTATTTAAGGAATATTTGAATTTTGAATGGGCATTAAAGGAGTTACTCCTTAACTTTGGAAAGTGTTTTTGGAATTAAACAAAAATTCCAAATTGGGCTCCACGATTTCCATAGAGCATTAAAAGCACTTTAATTCCATCTTGAAAAGCAAAAATCGTGGATTTCTAGATTGGCCTTTTCATTTTTCCAAAATGAGTTTTAAAGGCAATTAAGGAGTGTAACCCCCTCTTTAAATGGGGCGATTTTTTAGAATCCAAAGCATTTCAAAGTTTGGACATTGGTAATTATTACATTCATTTTCCAACCCTCTCCATTAAAATCGTTAACTTTGAATTAATTGTAGGAATTAAGAGGTTACTACTTTAGTCTAAACCTAACCTAGTCAAAACCGAGCCTAGGTCGAGTCAAATCCTAGTCTAAACCCACTTGAGTCTAGTCAAGTCAACCCTTAGCTTGAGTCAACCGACCTTAGTTGACTAAGTTAACCCTAGTCTAAATCCAACCTAACCTAGCCAAAACCGAGTCTACCTAACCTAATCTAAGTCAATCCTTGTTGATTCAAACTTAGTCCGAGCCCACCTAAACCCGAACCTTAGTTGACTAAGTTAACCCTAGTCCAGTCCAAGTCCAACCTAAGGTGAGTCAAGACCAAGCCTAATCTAAGTCAAAGTCAAAACCAAACCGAGGTCAAGTTAACCTTAGCCAAGTCAACCCAACCTTAGCTAAGGCTAAACCGAGTCCACCTAAGTCAACCGAACCTAGTTGACTAAGTCAACTCAAAACTGAACCCAATCTTAAGCCAACTGAACCCAACTAGTTAGGTCAAGCCTAGTCGAGTCCACATTAGTCCGAGTCGAGTCAAACATAGCTCGAGCCTACCTAATCCAAACCGAGTTCACCCAAACCAACCCGAACCTACCCAAGTCCAAACCGAGCCTAGTTGAGTTAACCGAGTGAACCCTATCCTTAGCCTTTGTTCTTTAGTGGATTTGATGTCATTTAGATGTTATTTATTTTGATTTTAGGTTAAGTAGTTTAGTTATTTGATTTGGTATAGTGTAGAAGTGTGTGTGCGTATATCGTATTTGTTTCGGGTGTGTGAGATGTGTTTGGTGATTGTTTGATGGGTCGTTAGTTATTCTTTCACTTAGTAGTCGAATTGCATTTTATCGCATAGCATAGTTGCATTTGCATCATTATTTAACGTAGTTTTAGTCATAACTTGCTTAGCGTATTTCATTCGTCATGCATTTAGCATAATCATAATATTCATCTGCATATTCATTGTTATACAGGGTCATTTAGACTGCATTAGGTTTAATTTACATTTTCTAGTGTTTAAATAGATTTATAAAGTGAATAGTACACTCAAATAAAAACCCGATTTTTGCCCTGTCGCACCAGCATTATTTTCTGTGCAAAAATTCTGTGTTTTCCAAAAAAATTTATTCTATTCACTTTATTGACGTGTTATTTGACTGCAGACCAAATTTCAGATCTTTCAAAGTTGATTTGGTCTGATTTTTAAGCGTTTTGCGAAAACCGCTTTTTCTGGATTTCAAATTACAGGACTTTCGATATCCTGATTTTTCCCAGATTTGAAACGCTTATATCTGGAGTACCAGATACTGTTTTTCCATTCTGTAAAAACTGTCAGTTTGTTTAATCTGTCAGTTGTAGAACAGAACAAATTTCGGGAAAATTGGACCTCGTTTTCCCTGTCAAACAGTGGTTTTCCGATAACCTGTCAGAATTCTATTTTACACTAGTTAGGGGCAGTTTCGTAATTTTCTTAATTTCGGCATTTTAGACCTGTTTTCAGTAGTTTCTGCATTTTAGGAGTTGCATAATCATCATACAGCATTAGTAGAATTAACTTAGTTAATTTTAGACTTAGTTTAGTATTTTATTTAATTATCGATTGATAATTAGCATTTGTTTTATTATTTTCGTAAAACTAGAATTAGTTTTAGTTATGGTTTGCATTGTTAGAATAGAATACTAACTCTATATTTTTCTGCATTTTTAGGTTGAAAAGCATATTTAATTTCCAGGGTTATTATCGATTGTCTAATTGGCGAAAAGACGGAAATACCCTTGGTGTGGAGCAGAAGATTTAGTTGCTTTTTCATGTTCATTTTAGTGATTAATTGTAATTGTAGTAACTTTATACTTGTAGATTGATATTTGTAATTAATAAATCAAATTTTATAGAAATATCTTGATTAATTTTTGTTCCCTGAGGATTCGACCCGTACTTACCACTTTGTGGAAAGTCGTTTTTTATATTTTTGGTTGACGATTTTCCAAAGTTTTATTGAAAATAATTGTTTTAAAAAGATCATTTCAAAATATCAACCACATACGACACATAAGAAATCTAACTTCCTCTAAAACGAGAAGAAATGACCCTGGAAACACTTGAAGGAATTCAGATCATGCAGTCACAACACAGAAACTAATGACAGACCATATACGTATTAAAATCCAAGGATCGGCTAGACTTAATCTAGCCGATTTTTCTTCTTTTCAAGCAAAAACGACACACAAACAAACCTAACGACTAAGATGAATCAAAATGAAATTTGTTTATGAGATTTTCTAAAAAAAACACATATAACACGCTGGAAACAAAAACCCAAATCGACTAGAAGAACTTCTAGCCGATTTACACGTTTTAGATGAAAACGATGGAAAAACCCGAATCAAACTAAAAAATAATGAAATAGAACCTAATCTATCGTGCTGGTCTGTGCACAAACTCTATACTAGGGCTGAAATAAGAAAAATGCAGGAAACACACAGAAATAATAAAAGAAAACCACACACACGAATTGGGTTTTAGCTAGAAGAAAAGGAAGAAGAAGACCTACCTCTTGGGTGATCCGACGACCGGGGGGATGAAGAAGAGCGGACCGTGGCTTGATCTTGACGTTCCAAACTGTTCGAGAATGCTGGACTTCACCAAAAACAATACTTTTGCAGCTGCTACACGTTGGAGATCCACCGAAGATGGAGTATGCGCCGATTCTCGATCGGAGGGTGTAGAAAACCGGATGGAGGTAGGGCCGGCTCACCTTGTTGGTGTGTTTCGCACTCCCACACAAGGTTAGTAGTCTCCACCTATGCTACACCTGCAAAAACACAGAAAAATGGTGAAAACACAGCAAGGAAAAAGGAAGAAACGGATAGAAACCACAAGAGAGATCAAAATATGCTTGGAAACCAAGCATGAACCGGTCTTCAATGGCAAAAACGTGAAAGAATGGAGGGGAAGGAGGTGCTGGAGCTAGAGGCACTGCAGAGGGCGTCAATTCCAAGCCAAAGACGTCTAGGGCTTCTCTAAAAATTGTATTTACAATTTTGACATTTTTCAGAAAGAAGGTTAAAAAAATATATTTTGCTAGGCGCCACTTTCTGGGGGGTTTTCTGCAAAACTTTTTGAAATGGATATGGATAGGCGTGTGGGTTGGGTTTTGGGCTTTCTAAGGGTTGATCCAAAGTCCAAATAACCTAATTGGGTCAGATATGGATCCGATCCACCTCGAAATCCATGCCCAAACACTGAAATAGCCATAACTCTCTCATTTTAACTCCGTTTTTTTCTGAAATTCGAACCATAACCCCTTACTAGCAAAAAACATCTAAACATGGGTTTAAAACCTTAAACTTGTTACAAAATGCATGAAAATCTTATTAACATGATGTGCATTTCATGCATCATCAAATACCCCCATGCTTGAATGTTTGTTAGTCCCTTAACAAACCCTAATTATGCTATGCAACAGAGACAAGAAATGCTAAATATGAATGCATAAAAACTAACTCACTTTCGTAGGAATCACGGTTGCATTTAGCGTATGCAACAAGCCCTTTTAACCCCTAGCTTACACTAGTGGACGAGTAAGGTCTCGTGAGGGTTTGCAGAGATGCTACCCACAAACATCAATGAAATGCAAGGATGATTTTTTCAAAAATATGAGGCTCTTAAGAATGCAGTTGGAACAAATATTTCATGTAATTGACATTCTCAAAACAAGTTTAAAAATCTCATGCCACCATAGTAAAAATTCTTTTTCCTTCACTTTTCTAATATTGTAGCTATTTTATGTTTTTTCTCAGAAAGTCAAGTATTCTCATGTTTTACTCATTTATTCTCACTTGTATATTTTTTGCACAGTAATACACCTATATGCCTAAGCAATGAAAATTTTCTCATTCAGTACATTCTTTTTCTTTCATTTTCACCTTTTTTTTTTCAACTTTGTTCTCTTGAGCATTCTTCTCACATGAGCACTATTTCGAATAGTCAGTTTTCGTGACCCATGTAGCGAGCTTTGGGTCAGTGTGAGCATCGCAAAATTTTTCCTCTCGTAATATTCTCTCTCTTCCTTCTCTTTTCCTTTTCTAACCTCTATTCTCCTCCTTTTTGAAGGGAGAAGAATAAAAGAAAGAAAAGAGAAAGAGAAGAGAAAAAGAAAGAAAGAGAAAGAGAAGAGGAACTATTTTGCGTGGTTTTCACTTGACCTTGATTTGAAAATATTTAGCAAATAACTCACCTCCGTTTTTGAAAATTTGCGAAAAATGGAGAGACGGGATTCGCTCGTCGGTACGAGGTTCGACCGTTCCTGGCGCCTTTACCAGGGGTAATCGAACCAAGGATCGAATCTATGCCTTTTGCTTTGCCTAAATATAATCTAAGAATTTATTCTAACTCTAAATGAACAACGAACCATGCTTGTGCAATGCAAGAATGTATGCTCCTTTTAAAAGATGTTTTGAAAATTTCCAAGTATTCTGAGATGAACTTGGTAAAGGAGTGAAGAAATGATTGAATCTAACTTAGAACTTGAGATAGATCAGAGGAGTTCTAAGTCTTTGAAGTAAATCAGAGTTGGGAAAATAAATGACTTGAAGTTTTAAAAATGAAAAGGAGATGAAGTTTCAAAGTCAGAAATGGACTTTGAATTTAATCATGGATTGAAGTGATATTGACTTTGAATTTTAGAATGGATCTGAGAAAATCAAATGGTATTTAAGAATGGAAATGGATTTAGGGAATTTAAATGAGATTGGATTTGAAATCTAGAATCGGGAATGGAACTGGATCTTAAAATGGGTTTAAGATCTGAAATCTGAGATCCGATGAAAAAAAAATGGGTTCTGGATCCTAGGATGGATTTGGATCAGAAGTCTAAGACCCAACATGTGATTGAGTTCTGGATCCTAAAATGGAACTGGATCTGAAGTCTGAGATCTAATGTAAAGTTGGATTCTGGATCCTAAAGGGGATTTGGATCTAAAGTCTAAGATCCGATGTAGAGTTTGGACTTTGGATCCTAGAATGGGAAAATTGGATCTGAAGTCTAAGATCCAAAGTGAAATTGGTTCTGGATCCTATAAGTAAATTGGATCTGAAGTCTGAGATCCAATATGAGTGTTGAATTTTGGATCTTAAAAATGGATTTTGAGTTAAATTCAGAAGAGGAATCATGAATTTCTAAGTCTGATTTTGAATTTGGAAAAGGAATTTGAATTTTGAATATACAGATGAATCCCAAAGTCAATTTAGACCTGGGATTTGAAGCTTGAAATGAATCAAGAATCTCAAAGTTAAATTGAACTTTGAGTTTGATTGGAGCCTTTTGAAAATGAATTTGAAATTTCAAAAATTGAACTTTTGAAAAATGAATTTGAATTGGAAATTTTGAATATGAAATGAAATTGATATCTCAAAGTTAAATTGGACTCTGAGATGAAAAACGAAGTAGAATTGAAAAAGATGAACAGGATTGAAGATTGATTGAAGAAGATATTTATACCACTTGGAGTTTTGAAAAAGTAATTTTGGAAATATGATGCAGTTCTATCCTAATTGATGAAATGAATTTGAAGAATTTGAAATTAATTTTTTGAAAAGCTATTTCATTCTTTAAATGAATTAAAGTAAGATTGAAGATATAATACATCCTTGACTATGGTCATTAAATGTATTATATAATAATCTATATTTAGATTCAGGTGAAGAATGAAACACATTTGGTGCTTTTATAGAATTTAAAATGAAATTAACTCTCAATATACCCTGGCTATGGCCATTGGTATATATTTTGAATTAATTTTAAGTTAAATTCCGATAAAAGAAGAAAATATTTAAGGAAAATATGATGAATTTTGAAAACGGATCCAGTGTAGATCCAATGTTATTTTGTAAAAGATAAAAACACTAAGTCTTGTCCACACCCTGACTATGGCCATTGATGTGGATCATCAACTTAGGATTAATTTATCTCTTACGAAATGGTGCACGTGCCATTCGTGTTTCACCATTGTGAGATTTTGAGAAACAAAGACAAAAAGCATGAAAACAAGTAATTCATGGTATCTTATAATGCTCATTCATTCTAATCTAAGGTTGGAAATGTAAAATTCTCATTATGATCTAATTTGTTACAATCCTTGAATCATGGGGAAATAACATCCCTAATCTAAGAAGGTGACACAAGTCTCCCATGACTTCCCTGCAAAGGAATGAGTTAGCACAATGTAGGAGAAGATGCTTTGTTGATAGCGAAGTTGTATGTAATTTGTATGAATCCTAACGCAAGGTGCTATGTTTGTGCTGAATGGAAAAGGTACATGGCCTACCCTACATTGGTTAGAAAATACACATATATATATGTATATATATAGACGCATACATATATATGTATGTAAATATATATTCAGACAATGTTGTAGTCAAATGAACATCTACATGCAATGAGTGAAGGCAAGGGTCCGGATGGTCTGAGGTGAACCATCGTGAAACGCAAAAACCATAGCAACTCATGATGGAAGACCCGAGTTGCCCCTTGTGAGATTAGAAGAAGAAATGTTGATTACAACTATAAGTAGTTTTTGATGAATTACTATAACAGTGGAAGACCATAGTGGTTCTGTGTGAACCACTGTAAAAAGGAGGACAGTTATAGCAGTTTTTGCTGAACTACTATAACAGTGAAAGGCCACAGTGGTTCTGTGTGAACCACTGTGAAGAAAAAGACAGTTATAGTAGTTTTTGCTGAACTACTATAACAGTAAAAGGCCGCAGTGGTTCTGTGTGAACCACTGTGAAGAGAAAGACAGTTATAGTAGTTTTTGCTGAACTACTCTAACAGTGAAAGGCCACAGTGGTTCTGTGTGAACCACTGTGAAGAAAAAGACAGTTATAGTAGTTTTTGCTGAACTACTATAACAGTGAAAGGCCACAGTGGTTCTGTGTGAACCACTGTGAAGAAAAAGACAGTTATAGTAATTTTTGCTGAACTACTATAACAGTAAAAGGCCACAGTGGTTCTGTGTGAACCACTGTGAAGAAAAAGACAGTTATAGTAGTTTTTGCTGAACTACTGTAACAGTAAAAGGCCACAATGGTGTTGTGGGCCGGGACTACCGCATATCATGAGATGAAGTTCAGTGCAACGATGCTTTTATTAACATATAAGTAACCAACGGGAAGGGGTATTATGGATACTCATAGGACTACAAATGTTTACGTGAACCCTATTGTGGAAGGGATCACTTTGGACAAATGATTTCTATCAAATAATCTCTTGTGAAAGCAAGATGGTCAGTGAGAAAGGCAAATTGAGAACATTTGATATAAAGGAGAAGGAAAAGATAATCCTGATATGGTCTACAAGGGTTTGGTGATCCCAGCTAACCTACATGTGTATAAACACCATTCTTGAACTAAGGGGAAAAAAAAAATGAGTGAAATATGTTATCTCTAACACCAATCTCCTTCCTGAATTTTACAACAGTGATCTTGTTTAACCAATATAATGCTACAGACATGGTAGATTAAGCACATGATAATAATAATAATAAAAAAAATGTTAATGATACGAGCGCAAACATACCTGACGAGATTGCAGAAGCTAGCAGAGAATATCGTGGATACGAGGGACGGCGAGAGCAAGGTTCCTTCCTTGTACTGCCTCGGGGTAGGATTCCTTTCCTCCGATCAAGTAAGAGGAGTGACTAAGAGAAAAAGGGTCTTACCGTAGTCTTGGAGCAGACTTCCTTTTGTGGATCGGAAGGAAAAAAAACTAAGAGAACCGTGATGGGGAGATAGAGAAAGGAGAAAAGGGGAAAATTATTCTTCCGGATGGAGGATGGATAAACCCTGATGCCGATAGATTCCCCTCCCCTTCTTCTAGTGCCTTCTTTTATAGGCGCGGAAGAACTTCGAGTGAGGGTTTTCCGTTGCAGATGGAGGGCGGATGGTCTGGAGCCATCCATCGGAAGGTAAAGATTGTAAAGGGGAAAATCGTTGGCGATGGAGGGCAGATGGTTGCTTGTCCCTCCAAGCAGAAGGGGATCGGAGGGTAGAGATAGAGGAACACACATGGGGGTGGCTTGGTGGGGAAGGAGGCCTGCGAGGCCATTGAAGATGAACGGAGAAGGCCCCAGGCCATGGCGATCGAGGGTGGCTGATGAAGAGGGAGGCTGATCCGACGATTGGCGGAAGATGGAATGGTTTGGAGGAGCGAAAGCCATCGAGCAAGGCGGTTGGGCGATGAGAGGAAGGGCGAGAGTTAGGGTTTTCAAAACCCTAACTCGAATCTTAACATCGAAAATGAGCTTTTTTTTTTTCACAAAAGGGCTTCTTAAAAAGTTTTTTTTTTTTTTTCTAAAATGGGTTTTCAAAAACCATTTTTTTTGCAATTTCCTTCATTTATTTCTGAAATTTTTTGTTCTTTTCTCAATATTTTTATTTTTTTGTATTTTTGAAATGAAAATCTAAGATTTTACGAGAAAACAAAGATTAGACACTAATTTTTTGTATTTTTTTGAGAAATATTTACAAAAGTATTTTTCTGAGAATTTCGGACCATTTTGGCAAAATTTCTTCAGAAGAATGGGTTTTGGACCCATGTTTTAAGAAAATGTTCAAGTTTTAACACTTGAATTGAGAAATACAATGCAATAGATCCAAACGGACACCGGACGAACTGTCTGAGCTTTTCAAAAGTTATTTTTGATAATTTTGAGAGTTTGATTTAAAAATCGGATAATGAAGCTCAAATTTGGATTTTGATGTAGATCCGGATCCGAAATTGAGTCAGGTATGTAAAATGAGTTTAATTTCAACAAAATTTGAGAAACGAAAATGGAATTTAGATTTAAACCGACTCAATTACCCAAAGATGGGGAAAAAAAAGGGATATTTACAACATTTTGAAAAATTTGGGGTGTTCACAGTCAGTGACTCCCAGGCTGGCCAACCTTAGGGCACTAGATACAAAGTATCCCTCGGACTTAATTGCTCGAGTCACTAGACCTTCTATTCTAATAGTTTACGTATAGTTTTCCTCTCGTCATGTGCAATGTCTTTATCTCTTAGACTTTCTATGCAGTCCATGTAACAAGATTTCAAACCGGTGGCTCCCAAACCAGCTGGCTTTGAGGCACCAGGTGTAAAACACCCTTCAGATTCTACTTACTCGAACTACAAAGGCCATAGATATCAACTAGACAAGAAGATGATCTCCTTCGTTATCCTTTTCGTCAAAAGACTCAAACACTTCATCTCGTGTCTGAGTTCCACTACTAGGATTCACAAAGACATCAACAACTAAACGTAGCTCTATTCTTTTTAAACTCATTTTTTTTTTCAAAAACATCTTTCCATTGCTTATTTCTTTTCATAAAACATACTGTGCATACTTATACAAAAGTGATTCAAAATTTTCTAACAATCAAATACTATCTTTTCTTTGAATTTTCTCATAAATAACTACTCTATTTGAATTAGTTCAGAAGAAAAAAAAATTCATGGGTCTTAAAAATTTGTAAACTGTTAGATTATGCCAAAAACAATCATATATGCTACAACTCGTTCTCAAATGCCTACTTTAATTACCAGAATTTTTTTTTAAATTTTTGTGTGCATCTAAACCACCCCCCCATGCTTGAATGACACTGTCCCTAGTGGCATACAAAATAAGTAAAAATGCAAAGCAAATGCACACTAAAAGACCATAAGATGAATATGGGAGAAAGGATAGATACCATCTGATCTGCTTTGGTCTTCAAAATTTTAATTTCATCTGATATTTGAATTCTTTGAAAGCTCTGTTCTGTACCTGGTAACTGATACACTACATGTTAGATTCATCCTGCATAGATAAAAAACAAATGTCAGCACAATTGAGAGAAAATACTGAATAAAGAAAAATACTGAAATGAAAAACAAACTACTGTACATATGATACATCCTTCTGGTCGAATCCTCATGCCTTCGTGAGATGCACTATCTCACACTCACCATCCTGCAAGGCATCTGAAATAAAGGGCTTCAGTCTTTGCCCATTTACCTTGAATGTACCTTGGGTCATAGGATCGAATAATGTCACTGCTCCATGGGAAAATACTTCTTTCACAATGTAAGGACCTGTCCATCTCGATCTCAACTTCCCTGGAAATAAATGCAAGCGAGAATTGTATAACCACACTTTCTGCTCTGGCTCAAACACTTTCCTTGCAATATGCTTATCATGAAATGCTTTCGTGCGAGCTTTGTATAATTTGGCATTCTCATACACATCATTTCTGAGTTCCTCTAATTCTGAGAGTTGCAGTGCTCTCTCTTTGCCAGCCTGGGTAAGGTCAAAATTCAATTTCTTGATAGCCCAATACGCTCTATGCTCTAGCTCGACAGAAAGATGGCATGCTTTCCCGAATACAAAGCGATACAGGGACATTCCAATGGGAGTCTTAAATGCAGTTTTATATGCCCAAAGTGCATCATCTAAGCGCTGGGACCAATCCTTGCGGTTCGAGCGAACTGTCTTTTTTAAAATCCGCTTAATCTCCCTATTGGACACTTCAACCTGTCCACTAGTTTGCGGATGATACGGAGTGGTGAATCTATGATTGACAGAATATCTTCTCAGCAGAGAAGCTATCTGTACATTCCTAAAATGCTTGCCACCATCGCTAATCATCGCACGTGGCACACCAAAACGACTGAAAATGTTGTGCTTAATGAACTTAAGCACTATTCTATGATCATTGGTCTTGGTTGCTACAGCCTCGACCCACTTGGACACATAATCAACCACCATAAGAATGTATAAATTTCCGAATGAAGGCGGAAATGGTCCCATGAAATCAATGCCCCAAACATCAAAAATCTCGACTATCAAAATCGGAAGCAAGGGCATCATGTCCCTCTTGGACATGTTCCCAATCTGCTGACATCAAAGACATCGCCTACAGAACTCATGAGCATCCCTGTGGAGTGTGGGCTAATAAAATCCTGACTGCAAAACCTTTGCAGCCGTCTTCCTACTGCTAAAATGCCCTCCACAGGCTAATGAATGGGAAAAATTAAGAATGGACTGGTACTCCTCCTCTGGAACACATCTCCTAATGATCTGGTCTGCACAGTATTTGAACAACTCTTGTTCATCCCAATAATAGTGCCTCACCTGAGATAGGAATCTCTCACGCTCATTCTTGTTCCAATGCTCAGGTATCTGCCTCGAAACCAGATAGTTCACAATATCTGCAAACCAAGGTAACTGCGATGTACTAACTGACATGATCTGCTCATCGAGGAAAGAATCACTGATTGGCCTCTGATCCTGCGTGGTCTCCACGACCAGTCTGGAAAGATGGTCTGCTACTACATTCTCGCTTCCCTTCTTATTTCGAATCTCGAGATCAAACTCCTGTAGTAGTAGAACCCAACGAATCAATCTCGGTTTGGTGTCTTTCTTATTCAACAGATATTTCAATACAGCATGGTCAGAATAGACAACCACCTTTGAACTGAGTAAATAGGACCTAAATTTGTCCAATGCGAAAACTACCGCAAGTAGCTCCTTCTCTGTCGTAGTATAATTCATCTGAGCATCAGACAGAGTTCTACTAGTATAGTAGATCACATAGGGCTTCCTATCAATGCGTTGTCCTAAAATAGCCCCCATAGCATAATCAGATGCATCACACATAATCTCAAATGGAAGAGTCCAATCTGAAGGTCTCAAAATGGGTGCAGTAATCAAGGCCTCTTTGAGAATCTCAAAGGCCTTCATACAATCCTCGCTAAAAACAAAGGGCTGATCTTTCTCCAGTAAAGTACATAGCGGTCGAGAGATTTTACTGAAATCTTTTATGAACCGCCTATAAAAGCCCGCATGCCCTAAAAATGACTGAATTTGCCTCATAGAGGTGGGTGGAGTCAAATGGGAAATGGATTCCACCTTCGCTCTGTCAACCTCAATACCTCGCTTGGACACAATGTGTCTAAGCACAATCCCCTCCTGGACCATAAAATGACTCTTTTCCCAACTCGGGACAAGATTTGTCTCCGCACACCTACTCAGTACTCGAGTAAGTTTTTGGAGGCAATCTTCAAAAGAAGAGCCATAAACTGAAAAGTCGTCCATGAAAACTTCCATCACATCATCAATCATGTCCGAGAAGATAGCAAGCATGCACCTCTGAAAAGTGGCCGAGGCATTGCAGAGCCCAAACGGCATACGTTTAAACGCAAAGGTGCCATAAGGACATGTAAACGTAGTCTTCTCCTGGTCGTCAGGATGGACAACTACCTGATTGTATCCTGAATATCCATCTAGAAAACAGTAGTAGCTCTATCCTGCGAGCCTCTCTAAGATCTGATCAATGAATGGCAATGGGAAATGATCTTTCCTAGTTGCCACATTCAGCTTTCGATAATCAATACAGACTCGCCATCCTGTAGTGGTCTTCATCGGAATTCTTTCACCCTTCTCGTTCTCGACCACAGTGAGTCCTGACTTCTTCAGCACAACTTGAATCGGACTGACCCACTGGCTATCAGAAATAGGGTAAATGATTCCAGCATCTAACCACTTCACCACCTCGTTCTTCACCACTTCCTTCATATTGGGATTTAGCCTTCTCTACATATCCCTAACTGGCTTGACTTTCTCATTACAATGGATTCTATGCATACAGAATGAAGGATCAATCCCTTTCAGATCAGCAACTCTCCAGCCAATCACTGCCTTGTGCTCTTGAAGAATAGTCAGCAATCTCTGCTCCTGCTCCTCAGTGAGCAGGGACGAGATGATCACAGGCAGAGTCTCATCATCTCCGAGGTATGCATACTTGAGTGAATCCGGTAAGGGTTTCAACTCAAGTTTCGGAGGTGACTCGATCGAAGATTTGGCGGGGGTCTTCGCAAGTGGTGGGAGAGTCTCAATGATAGCTCCCCAAGGTGGTCTCTCTGATGCCACTCTAGACACATCTACGCTATCTATACAATTATTCTTCTCTACATGGTACAAATCTAAAGAATCCTCAGTAATATACAACTCGGGCTGCTCTTCCACTAACTCATGTGTAATATCTACATGAAAGCAGTCCATGTCTCCCGCTGGTCCCATCGCGGCATTGAAAATATTCAGCTTGACCTTCCTATTGCCGAATGAGAGATCCATGGCTCTGGTCCTACAATTGATACATGCATTGGCAGTCGCCAAGAATGGTCTGCCCAAAATGATCGAAGTTTGGTGCTGCTGTCTATCCACTCCTTCCATATCCAGAATAATGAAATCGACAGAGAAATAAAAGTCATCCACTTTAACTAGCACGTCCTCCAAGACACCTCTCGGTACCTTGACAGAACGATCTGCCAGTTGAAGTGTAATAGGATTCGATCTCATCTCTCCTAACCCGAAAGAATCAAAGAAATACCCGGGCAAAATGTTCACGCTTGCTCCAAGATCGAGCAATGCGCGTTCTATCCGGATGTTCCCTAGAGTACAAGCAATGATAGGGGTTCCAGGGTCCTTGAGCTTTGGTGGTGTCTGATGCTGAAGTACTGAACTCACCTGCTCAGACAGATGGACCCTGTTAGGAACTCTCTCTAGATTTACGCTTCTGCGTACATAGCTCCTTCAGGAATTTGGCATATGCCGGCACCTGCTGAATCACATCAAGCAAAGGTAAGTTGATCTGCACATGCTTGAAGATGTCAAGCATGTCCTGGATCTTCGCACCCTGCTTCCCTCTATACCCGGGAGACTCTAATGCTTTGGGATAGGGTGGTGGGGGAATATACTCTGTTGGCTCCTCCTCTTTGTGAGAAGGCTCACTCCTATCCTTCTTCTGCACTGAGGATGAAGATGATGATGGGGATGGGGATGATAATGATGGCTGAGCCGACGTAGGTGAAACAATGGTCTCTGACTCCTCTATCCTTTCTCTACTCTCTCTCTCTGCTCTCGACGTGATACTCACGTCCACTCCTTAGGGCCATAACAGATTTGGCCTGTTGCTGTGTCTCAGTATGAAACAGGCCTCTAGTCATCTGGTCCTTGCCCTTCGAGTTCATGACAGCCTGACTCGGCAATGTACCCTCGGGTCTCCTACGAATAGCCTCAACTAACTGTCCCATTTGCGACTCCAACTTCGCAATGGACTGCGTATGTGAGCTCAATATCTGGCTACACTTCTCGAAGGCGTTCTGATTAGAGGTTTTCACCTCTTGGAATGCCTGGAGAAGTCTCTCCTCAAAAGATGTCTGCGGGGCAGACTCCTACTGAATCGGGGGAGGGACTGAAGAAGAAGACTGAGAATAGCTCAGCCTCTGAAATGGCTGAGTAAAAGATGGCTGCCAAACTGGTTGAGAGGATGTAGGCATCTGTATGGAAGACTGTGAATTCTTCCATGAAAAATTGGGATGGTTACGCCAACCCGGATTATATGTCGATGAAAATGGGTTATTCGGCGGTCTGACGTAACCTTGAGCTGCCTGAACTTGTTCTTGAACAAATTCAGGGTACTGAGATGCCGACGGGCACTCAGTGATATCGTGTGCTGGACTGGCACAAAGAGTACACAACTGATGTGTAGTGGCCGGTCCTGATAGAAGTTGGTCCAGCTTCTGAGCAATCATGTCTACCTTGCACTGTAGTGCAATAGATGGACCAATCTCAAGAACACCAGCTTTCTTCTGAATGCTGGGTGTGGCTCTATCCGAATGAGAACTCAAAGCATGGTGGAGGGAATTTTCGGCCAATGTATCAAATAACCTCCATGCTTCATCCTCGCTCTTTAGCATGAAAGTCCCTCCACATGAAGAGTCGATCATCTGACGATTCTTGTCAGACAATCCATCGTAGAAGCTCTGCACCAGTTGTCATTTCGGCACCTGATAATGGAGACATTTCCTGAGGAGATCCTTCATTCTCTCCCAGGTCTCATGAAAGTGCTCACCATCTAGTTCTGCAAAACTAGTGATGGCTCTACGATATTGGTTCGTACGACCAATGGGAAAGTATTTCCGAAGAAACTCCTGCTGTAACTGATCACATGACTCTATTTCTACAGAATCTAAGGACTTTAGCCAATACTTGGCTTTGTCCTTCAATGAGAAAGAGAATAGAGTCAATCTCAAAGCGTCATCATCGAAATTCTGTATCTTTACCGTAGAACAGATTTCGAGAAATTCATCTAAATGTCGGTAGGGATCCTCATGACTAAGGCCATAAAAAGATGGGAGCATCTGAATAATGCTGGCCTTAATCTCATAATACGACGCTCCTATATCGGGTCTCCGAATGCAGGATGCCTGAACATAGTCTGTGGGAATGAAGTATTCCCGCAGAGGACGTGGATGAACTGGGGGTGGAGGTGGAGGATCCATGTCAGCCATTGTTGTCGAACTTCGATAAGAATGTAAAATTCTCTCTGGGTTGTCAACAAATGGATGTAATGGTGTTCCTAGACCTCGTCGACCCTGCATACACTGGTACTAAGACCAGATGTAAGCAAACAACCTAAATCTAAATCTAAACTAACATAGGTACTAAAACGTAAATAAAACAAATAACAGCAACTAGGAAACATATATACTAACTATCTATGTCATAATTCTATAACTAAATAAATAAATAACAAAGTAACTATTCTAAAATACTGAAACAAATAAATACAGGAAATCACAAACTAAGTTTTTCTAAAACCCACCTGTCTAATCGCTCCTTGCAGAATGAAAAATTAAGTGAATCCTAGAAAGAACAATACGTGAATCCTATATTTACTAACTATGTTAATCCTATATTCACTTACTAATCCTACTAACTAAAAATAAAATAATTAATTAACTAACTAAAACAAATTAATAAATCAAACTCTAAGAAATAAAGTAATTAATTCGCCGTTCCCCGGCAACGGCGCCAAAATTTGGTTGATATTTTGAAATGATCTTTTTAAAACAATTATTTTTAATAAAACTTTGGAAAATCGTCAACCAAAAGTGTAAAAACCGACTTTCCACAAAGTGGTAAGTACGGGTCGAATCCTCAGGGAACAGGAATTAATCAAGATATTTCTGTAAAATTTAATTTATTAATTACAAATATCCATCTACAATTACACAACTAATGAAATTATAATAAAAAAACTTGAAATAGCAATCCAGTCTTCAGTTGCATGCCAGGGGTATTTCTGTCTTTTCGCCAATTATTCACTATTCGCACTTGGACAATAACCCTGGAAAACTAAATATGCTTTTCAACCTAAAAATGAAGGAAAATACAAAGTTAGTATTTTAATCTAAGAATGAAAACTATAAATGAAACTAAATCTAATTTTACGAAATTAATAAAACAAGTTCTAATTATCAGACGATAATTAAATAAAATACTAAACTAATTCTAAAATTAGCTAAACTAATTCTAATAATGCTGTATGATGATTATGCAGCTCCTAAAATGCAGAAACTACTGAAAACAGACCTAAAATGCCGAAACTAAGGAAATTACAAAAATGCCCCTAACTAGTGGAAAATAGATTTTTGACAGACTGTCGGAAAACCACTGTTTGACAAAGCAAACGAGGTCTGATTTTCTCAAAACTTGTTCTGTTCTGTAACTAACAGATTAAATAATCTAACAGTTTTTACAGAATGAAAAAATGATATTTGTAACTCCAGATATAAGCGTTTCAAAACTGGGAAAAATCAGGATATTGAAAGTTCTGTAATTTAAAAACCAGAAAAAGCGGTTTTCGCAAAACGCTTAAAAATCAGAACAAATCAACTCCGAAAGAGCTGAAATTTGGTCTGCAGTCAGATAACACGTCAATAAAGTGAACAGAAAAAGAATTTTTGGAAAACTCGAAATTTTTGCACATAAAATAATGCTTGTGCGACAGGGCAAAAATCGGGTTTTTCTTTGAGTACACTATTCACTTTATAAATCTAGTTAAACTCTAAAAAATGCAGATTAAACCTAATGCAATCTAAATGACATTGAATGACAGTGTATATGCAGATGATTATTATACTTATACTAAATGCATGACAAACAAAATACGATAATTAAATTATGACTAAAGCTATGTTAACTAACGATGCAAATGCAACTATAATAATCAAAGGGATACAAACCTAGTTACATAAATTAAGATATGCAGTTATTACCAACTAACTACAATTGGAATAATTGAACTACAAAAATGAATCACAAGAATCAATTACAACTTGAACAAACGTTTCTACAATCTAACTAGATCAATGAAGTAAATAACTAAACTAATTATTCTACGGTTAATATGATTTAAAACCAAATGAAATGAATCCACTAAAGACCAAAGGCTGCGGGTTTAGGATAGGGTTAGGGTTAGGTTTACTCGGTTGACTCAACTAGGCTCGAGTTGGGGTACGGTAGGCTCGGTTGACTCACCCTGAGTAGGAATAAGACTTGACTGGGTTACTCGACTAGGTTCGGTTGACTCGACTAGGTTTAGACTAGGTCTTGACTTAGGTTAGGTCTTGGATCTAGGCTGGGTTTTGACTTAGCTACTTGGTCAACTAAGTTGACTAGGTTAGGTTAGACTAACTCAATGCTAATTAATAAATAAAAGAAAACAAAAATCAATAAAGGTATTTAATTTAAATCTAATACACGTCTAACTAAGAATTAATTAACTAATATAGACTACCTACCTAATTGTTGACTAAATTACTAACCTAACTTAACTACACGATTTTTTTCAAAACCTAAACTAAGGCCACTATGACTAAATTAATTAGGCCCTAATCTAATTTAATTCACTAAGGAAGGTTAAATAAAAGGAAGGAAAGGTGCATTAATGACTTTTAGAAATTTGGAATATCAAAAACCATCCAACCCAATTAGGAATAGCATTAAAATGCAACTTGGGAATTGGAAACGTCCAGCCTAGAGAACCCCACGGATTTGGCTTTCCAAACAAGAATTAAAAGCACTTATTTCTTTCTTGAAACCGTAGCCTCTCACTTTGGAAATTCAATTAATTTTCAAAATCACTTTCCAAAGTTCACTTCGTAACTCCCTTCTAATAAATAATCGGAATTTAATGCTTTCTTTAAATACTCCACACGATTTTTGAAAAATCAATTCTTTCCAAGAAAAAGTTTCCAACTTTAAGTCATTAATGGCCCTCCTCTTAAAAAACGTCAAGACTAAAGGAAGGTTATTCTAGGCTAAGGAATTTAAACTTACCTAGGGTAATGAAAAGATCTAGATGGAAAAATATGAACTTCTAAGCTAAGTAAATGAGCTATATCTAATTCAAGACTTACCTACCTAATTGGAATCCTAAAAACGTCTAAGGCATTGAACACTTAATGCATTGAATGTAGACACCCTAATGACTCTACCTACTTACAATTAAGTCCTACCTAAAATAGCCTAGAGCTCAATTGGAGCTCTAATGGCTGTCGCCCCTCCTTGGGGAAGAAGAAGACTAAAAAAAAACTAAACTCAAAATTTCTCAATTAAGATAACACAAGTATGAAATTGTATAAACGAAATTAAATTAAATCTACAACTAGAAATCTAAACTAAGGAAAACTACCAAAGTAATCTAAGATGCTAAGAATAAAGCTAACAAAAACAACAAATTATTAAACGACTAACCTAATGTACTAAACTAAAATTTCAAAAATACTAGCTCTATGTCTATGCAATATCTAACTAAACTCAGCATGAATCAACACTTTATGCTCTTAGAAACTAAACAACATAACAAACCGACCACTAGCTAGACAATTAACAACATAACACAAATCGACTTTTGATTTTTATATGAAGAAAACACCTAAAACTTGAGAACATCAAAAACAAGATTTAAGACGATCCTAAGATACTGAAATTAATTCACTCAACTTGACGAAACTGTGAACTGCGATACAACCAGGAAACCACATGAATTACACAAGGAAATCACATATACTTACACGACTTCACACATTCATTCACGATTTTAACAAAAACTTAGCATATGACACATAAGAAATCTAACTTCCTCTAAAACGAGAAGAAATGACCCTGGAAACACTTGAAGGAATTCAGATCATGTAGTCACAACACAGAAACTAATGACAGACCATATACGTATTAAAATTCAAGGATCGGCTAGACTTAATCTAGCCGATTTTCTTCTTTTCAAGCAAAAACGACACACAAACAAACCTAATGACTAAGATGAATCAAAATGAAATTTGTTTATGAGATTTTCTAAAAAAAACACATATAACACGCTGGAAACAAAAACCCAAATCGACTAGAAGAACTTCTAGCCGATTTACACGTTTTAGATGAAAATGATGGGAAAACCCGAATCGAACTCAAAAATAATGAAATAGAACCTAATCTATCGTGCTGGTCTGTGCACAAACTCTATACTAGGGCTGAAATAAGAAAAATGCAGGAAACACACAGAAATAATAAAAGAAAACCACACACACGAATTGGGTTTTAGCTAGAAGAAAAGGAAGAAGAAGACCTACCTCTTGGGTGATCCGACGACCGGGGGGATGAAGAAGAGCGGACCGTGGCTTGATCTTGACATCCCAAACTGTTCGAGAATGCTGGACTTCACCAAAAACAACACTTTTGCAGCTGCTACACGTTGGAGATCCACCGAAGATGGAGTATGCGTCGATTCTGGATCGGAGGGTGTAGAAAACCGGATGGAGGTAGGGTCGGCTCACCTTGTTGGTGTGTTTCGCACTCCCACACAAGGTTAGTAGTCTCCACCTCTGCTACACCTGCAAAAACACAGAAAAATGGTGAAAACACAACAAGGAAAAAGGAAGAAACGGATAAAAACCACAAGAGAGATCGAAATATGCTTGGAAATCAAGCATGAACCGGTCTTTAATGGCCAAAACGCGAAAGAATGGAGGGGAATGAGGTGCTGGAGCTAGAGGCACTGCAGGGGGCATCAATTCCAAGCCAAAGACGTCTAGGGCTTCTCTAAAAATTGTATTTATAATTTTGACATTTTTCAGAAAGAAGGTTAAAAAAATATATTTTGCTAGGCGCCACTTTCTGGGGGGTTTTCTGCAAAACTTTTTGAAATGGATATGGATAGGCATGTGGGTTGGGTTTTGGGATTTCTAAGGGTTGATCCAAAGTCCAAATAACCTAATTGGGTCGGATATGGATCCGATCCACCTCGAAATCCATGCCCAAACACTGAAATAGCCATAACTCTCTCATTTTAACTCCGATTTTTCTGAAATTCGAACCATAACCCCTTACTATCAAAACACATCTAAATATGGGTTTAAAACCTTAAACTTGTTACAAAATGCATGAAAAACTTATTAACATGATGTGCATTTCATGCATCATCAGGGGTAATCGAACAAAGGGTCGAATTTATGCCTTTTGCTTTGCTAAGAATTTATCTAAGAATTTATCCTAAGTCTAGATGCACAAAGAATCATGCTTGTGCAAATGCAAAGATGTATGCTCCTTTAAAAAATGATTTGAAGAAATCCCAAGTGTTTCTGACATGAATCCGATAATGGAGTGAAGAAATGGTTTCTAACTCAAAACTTAGGATTTGAAGTTCTAAGTTTTTAGAATAATCAAAGCTTGGAAAAATAAATTTGGATTTTGAGAGAAATGATCTTGAAACTGAGATAAAAGAAAAGAGAAGAAAGGAAATTTCAAAAAGTCATAAATGGACTTTGAATCAGAATAGAGATGAAATGGAATTAAATTCTAATTTTGAAGTTTTAAAATCAGAATGAAATGTGGGAAATCTGAATAGAATTGAGAAATGGAATTGATTTAAAAGTTGGAATTTCATGAAATTTGAATCCAAAGTTAAGATTTGAGTTGAGATTCGAATTTGAATTCTGGATTTTAGAATCTGGAAATAGGAATTGGATTTGAAATCTAAAATGACAATGGAATTGGTATTTAAGAATAGAAATCAAGATAGAATTTGGATCTGAGATTTTGAATGGAATTGGATCCAAGATTTGAGAATCCAAGATGGAATTTGGATCTGAAGTTTGAGATCCAAGGTGGAATTGGATCCGAAATTTGGACTGGAATTTGGATCTGAAATCTAAGATCCAAAATAGAATTGGATTCTGAACCCTAAGATGGATTTTGGATCTGAAATCTTTGAGATTCAAGGTGAAATTGGAATCTGGATCCTTGAAAATGGATTTTGGATCTGAAGTCTGAGATCCAAAGTAGAATTGGGTTCTGGATCCTAGAATGGATTTGGATCTGAAGTCTGAGATCCAAAGTAGAATTGGGTTCTGGATTCCTAGAATGGATTTGGATTTGGATCTGAAGTATGAGATCCAAAGGGGAATTGAGTTCTGGATCCTAGAATGGAATTGGATCTGATGTCTGAGATCCAAGATATAGAATTGGACTCTGGACCCTAGGATGGAATTGGATCTGAAGTCTGAGATCCGATATGAATGTTGAATCCTGGATCCTAAAATGGATTTGGAACTGTTAAATTCAGAAGATGAATTAAGAACTTCCAAGTTTGAATTTGAATCTTGAATATACAAATGAATTTCAAAGTCAATTAGGACTTGAATTTGGAGTTTGAATTTGGAATTTAGAAGATGAATCAAGAATCTCAAAGTTAAATTGAACTTTGAGTTGGATTAGAGTTTTTGAATGAATTTGAAATTTCAAAGTCAAATTTGATTTTTGAAATCTGATTTAAATTTGAATATAAAATGAATTTGAAATCTCAAAGTTAAGTTTGAACTTCGAGATTTTGAAAATGAAATAGAATTTGAAAATTTGAAAGGATGAATTGGTTTTGATAAGGATTGAAGATAGATTTGAGGAAAATATTTACATTACTTGGAGTTTTTGAAAAGAAAATTTTGTAAATATGATGCAATTCTATCCTAAATGATGAATGAATTTAAATTTTTGAAATTGGATTTTGAAAAAGCTATTTATTCTTTAAATGATATAAAATAAGATTGAAGATATAATACATCCTTGACTATGGTCATTGAATGTATTATATAATAATCTATATTTAAATTCAAGAGAAGAATAAAATACATTTGGTGCTTTTATAGAATTTAAAATGAAATTAACTCTCAATATACCCTGACTATGGCCATTGGTATATATTTTGAGTTAATTTTAGATTAAATTATGATAAAAGAGGAAAATATTTAAAGAAAATATGATGATTTTTTAAAAAGATCCAGTGTGAATCCAGTGTTATTTTATAAAAGATAAAAAATTCTAAGTTTTGTTTATATCCTGACTATGGCCATTGATGTAAATCATCAACTTAGAATTAATTACCTCTTACGAAAATGGTGCACGTGCCATTCGTGTTTCCATTTGTGAATTTTAAGAAATAAAGGAGAATAATGAAACAAATAATATTTATATGCTCATTCATTCTATCTAAAGCAGAAAATGTAAATTCTCATTAAGGCCTAACTTATTACAAGGTTTGAATTTTGAAAATACAAATCTCAAATGATGATATTCCCCTCATATTTTCTGCAAAACAACTGAATTAATATGAAAATAGAAGAAGAATGGCATATATCATATGGATATCTAAGAAAATGTTCATATATTAAGATATGAATGATGGAAAGATAGAAGATATGATATATATGCCTATACATACATATATATACATGCATATATCATATGTATAAGTGTATATATACATATATATATATATATAGATATATATAGCATGAGTGAGAAGATGAACTAATGAGCAGTAGGTAGTGGTGATATATATCTCCAATCGATATACCCTAGCACAATGA